>NC_033632.1:8257005-8270645 GCF_001540865.1 Ananas comosus | reverse complement strand
AAAAAAAAAATCAAAGCCCTCTACCTCTTTCCCTAATAAAAAAAATATAAAAAAAAAAAAAGAAGAAGAGAAAAGAGGAGCAAAGCGCCTCCTCTCTCTCTCTCTCTCTTTCTCTCTCTCTCTCCCGTCGAACCCTTTGCCGAACCATGGCGATCGTGCCCAAATTCCTCCTCTGATCCCTCCACGAAGGCCGAGACACCAACGAGCACGCGGCACGAGGCGCTGGCGCTCTACAGCGACTCCCTCCGCGCGACGCGCTTCTTCGCGTGGCCCAACGTGCGCGGCATGCCGTGGCGCGATGTGGCCTCCGTGCCAACGTGTGCCGTGAGTTCGAGGAGGCACGCTTCGAGCGGGACCCCGAGGTCATCGCCAAGCTCCTTATTGGTGGCCGCGGCGTCGTCCAGAAGGCCCTCGGCAGGCTCGTCGACGCTAGCAAGAAGATGATCGACGCCGAAGCCCGGAATCGTAGTGGAGGTGGGACGTGAAATCGAAACCCTGACTCGATACGCTCTGAGGCCGCCCGCGTCGCTCCGAGACGCCTTGACCCGCGGCGCTCCGAAGCCGCCCTTCGCAAACCCATGCTCCAACCTGAGGCGCAGCTCCCGGACCCGCTCCGAGACGCCTTGACCCGCGGCGCTCCGAGACCGCCCGTGTCGCTCCTTGCCAACCCATACCACCTGCGTTGCTTCGAGACACCCCGACCCGAGGCGCCGCTTCTCGATAATCTCCGCGCGCATGGCCGCGGACTTCGCCTCAAACTCCTCCGCGATGGCATCAACTCCGACATCACCGCAAGCTACCGTCGCCGCCGCTCCTCGACCTCTCTGCGCGCATGGTCGCGGACTCCACCGACCTCCGCCGTGGTCAACCACTCCATGATGATCGCGCTTGCAGGCGCGTTCCGCCGCCTCGACGCTAACGATGCTGCGCCGCTATAGCCTTCGCTGGGCTCGGTCGCGCCCCTCTTGCTTCGGCATTAGTGTCACCACCCGCCCTGGTGCTCCCGAAGTCGCTAGACCTCGGTGCCGCTAAAGCCGCCCGTGGTCCCGGACATGCTCTGAGACATCAACCCGAGGTGCTGCTCCCAGGCGTGCTCCAACCATGCCTCCCAGACCTGCTCCGAGACACCTTGACCCGAGGCGTTGCTCCCGGACATGCTCCAACCCATGCTCTAACTCGAGGCGTCACTCCTCGCCAATCCAAGCCGCCTGCGTCGCTATGGGACGTCCCGATCCGAGCTCCTCCGAATTCTACCAAGCTCTGTCGAACGCCATCCATCCGTTCGATGAAATGGCCGAATGAAACCAAAGAACGCACCTGTTCGACGAAATTCCTGAATGAAAGTTTATTCCTCCGATCAAATTGGCGGCAGTCGAAATAGCCCCGATGAGATTTCGTTAGCAATGATTAGCGGATGCGAGATGGTGTTTGCAGAACGGCGATGTCTACTCAGAGTTGACGCCCGACGACTTCGTCACAATCGTAAAGACAGTGTGGCTCAAGCCACGCCCACCAATTATTCGACGAAATATTACGACAGCGAATCCAACTTTTGCATAAAGAGAGAGAGCGGTGCTCTCCTCTAAAGAGAGAGAGAGATGTTACTTCTCCAATGATAAAAAAGAAAGAGAGAGAGAGCTTTGTTACTGTAGGGAGGCAAGGAAGGGATTTTTATTCCGCCTTAGTTGTCCCACGAATGTAAAAGAGATAAAAAGGAATTATTCATCTCTGTTATACTATATTTTTAAAGAAGATAAAGAGAAAAAATGTATTCTCTTAATTCTTCTCCAATGAAGAGATGAAAGAAAATTAGTCGGATTACCGATTAATATCCTTTTGATTGTACTTTTAATAGTGTTTGAAAATAGTCGAACCCTTTAATCGAACCTTTCGATTTGGTCGAAATAGATCGAATCGATATTTAATTCCACAGTATGTGATTTATAGCTGAGAATTTGACAAATAATAAAACGCGTTCGGAATATATTTTTGATGAATTTGATTTTGAGCTATATATTTTGATCTCAAATCTCATATGGACCAAACCCATATTCATTTCACAAGTTCACTTCAAACCCAAGTTAAACATAACCCAAGTCCAATACAAACACGAATCTGGGCCCAATCCCATGATTTGATTAAAAAAAATTGATGAGTTCAAACCATAAGAGCCCATTTTGAGCCCGAGCCCACATGTAATTCAAGTTTCAACTGGGACCCATATATGAATCTGAATTTGGACCATTCATGAAGATAAACATAATCCAAGCCTAGATTTCAATTTAACACAAACCATACGGGCCCATATTGAGGCCGAATCCCGAATCCATATCCAAAATGATTTAGCCCATACCCTAATCCATATCCAAAGTGAATTTAGCCCACACTCGAATCCATATCATATAACCTATATCTAATTCACATATAGCTTTACAGGCCCGATTTCAGCCCAAGTCTAAACTCAATAGCCAATCTACACACATAACCCAAACCCAACCCAATTAATTCCAATCAAGCCATACATGAAACCTATATCAAATCAAAGTCTAAATCTAATTTCAATCATGCACAATCCAATCTAACCTCTTTCAAACCCGATTCTCTAGCATATGAAACTAGAGCCTAACCTTGACATATGAAAACTCGATCAAATTCTAAATATTTGATTAGAATTGATCAAACCATCTAATCAAATCAATTGAGCTCTAATACATCTACTTAGAGTTCATATAAATGAAATTAAATTAAACTCTAATACATACACTTAGAGTTTAATTTTAACTAATCCTAACTTATAAAATTAGGATTTAGTTGATATCTTATCTTATGGTAAACCCAAATTCATCTCTTGATTAGACTCTAATACATATACTTAGAGTTTAATTTCGGCTAATCCTAACACATATAATTAGGATTTGGTCCGCATCTCGCTACATGGTGGACATAAATTCATCTTATGGCGAACCCAAATGAAATTAAATTGGACTCTAATACTAACATATATAATTAGGATTTAGTTCATGTGAAACCAAATTAGACTCTAATACATACACTTAGAGTTTAATTTAAATCAAATTTTGACTAATCCTAATACATATAATTAGGATTTAGTTAATATTTGGCCTTATGGTGAACTTAATTAAGCTCGAACATATAAGCATAGAGCTTAATTATACTAGACTTTAAGATATAAAATTAGAGTCTAATCCAAAATATTTGAGCTAATCCTAACATATACATCTAGGATGAAAGCTTAAATCAAATCCCATTGGACTTTATCACATATATTTAAAGTTCAATTAACTAAATCAAACTCTAATTCATTTAATTAGAGTTTAATTTGAATCAAATCTGATTAAATTCCAATGTATATATAGGGAATTTAACCAACCTTTCACCTTAGGGTGAACAATATTGTTGAGCACTAAAACATATGAGGCCCAATCAAATCAATTTGATTGTACACTTTGATTCAGAATCAAATTCAATCAACCATCATACTGAATTATGTTATAAAATTCATCTTTTATTCAATCACAGCATTATAAAGGTCTCTTAATCGAATGTGCCCTAACACTTTGTAGGGGTAATTAACAATAAACGCTTGCGTTTATTGGAAGCCATGAATCCACAATACCTGATTCCCATACATATTTAAATATTAATCTGAATCATGAGTACTACCCAACGGTGGAAAATCAAAAATAAAATTAACCGTGCGAGGTATGTCATTCGTGGTCGCAGACAAAATGGCACGTCCAGTGGGACATGGCTTCTCCTTCCATCTCTGAGACCAATGTTATGCTAATAGAATTAGATGATAGATATTTAATCTACACTCATTATTCTCTTGCAGGAGAAATGGCACCGAAGAACACTGCTACTGCCACAGGTTCGATGATGATCAATGTAGGTCAAGTTTGCCTACCGGCATTTGTCCTCACCATTGGAGCTGCTGGTGCTGCGATCCAGTTCGGCACCATCCCTGAAGAGGCTAGGGCTGCGGCTATGGCCCCTTTCACTGCTGTTACTAGCACGAATGATGTTGTGATTCCACGTCTTCCCTCTCGTGGGAGGCGTCCGAATGTCATCATTCCCAACCTCCCTCGCGTTCCTGTGAAGAAGAGGATGACTCCTATCAGTTCTTCGAAGAAAATGGAGTTACAAGGTAGGCTGGTGTTCCAAAACCAAATTGACGGAACATCGCCACTTGATATGGCGCCTAAAGCGTCAGTCTTCAATAGGCTGACATTCCCCAAGGATACTGTAACCAAGTCATTCAAGAGAAATCTTCGCCGTACTTTGAAGCGGCAGGAGTTGAACAAAGGAAACAATTCCCAACAAACCCAACATAATAGGTTTGTCGCCGGGCCCGACGTTTTGGCCCGTAACCGCTTTGCCCCCTTGAGATTTGTGAAGAAAAATTCACCTACTGCCATTCTGCGCCCAGAGTCAGAAATGGCCCATTTAAAACCATCTTTTGCATGTCCCTGCTTAAGGAACAATGATAAGAACTCTGTCTTCAGGCAGATATATAAAACTTTCAAGGCTGCAAAAGGGAGAATGAGCCTAGAGAAGAAAATTGAAAAGCCGAAGTGGCAGCGAAGGACAACACTAACATGGGAAGGAAGAAACACTGAGTGGAAGCCCAAAACTCTTGCTCAGATTAAAGAGGAAAAATCTAAAGTAGAAAATTTGGAGATTCACATAGTAAGAGTTATTGGGCATACGTTGTCAAGTGAGCCGGTTGATGAAGAAGAAACCATTCAGCAAATGCTTACGAGAGCCGCTGCAAGAAAAGCCGCAGAAGAGAAAGCAAGAGCTAAGGAAGCAAGCTCTTCACAAACACAAAATATAGAGAATAAAGATGATATGCCTAGTGATCCATCTGACCCACGAGAGGAGGAGGAGGTTGCCTACTTCCCGAGGGACCCAAAGGACGTTATGATTGCGTCCTTGAAAAAGAAAGTTGATGAAAAGGATAGAGATATCATAAATCTCTATAAGAAGATGGAGGAGGTCATGAGTTTGATGTTAAATGTGCAGAAGCAATTGGGGGATCAACGGCGTCAAGCCAAGATTCTAACTCAGCCAGAAGCACACATACCACCAGTCATTGATGAACAGGCTAAAACAACTGTTCTTAAAGAGACTACCTCTTTGACTAAGGAAGAAATTCATGATTTGATCACTTCACAAGTTAAAGAGACGGTAGCGGGGGCAACTCCAAAACTGAAAGGGAAAGGACATCCTTATCTATCGGAATACGATAACGTACCTTTTCCAGAAGGGTATCAGGTCCCTAAGTTCAAGATGTTCTATGGTGTTGGTAACCCTGATCAGCATATAGCACATTTTAAGGCCATGTGTGGAAATACTGGGAGTAACGGACCTCTACTCTTGCGACAACTTCCACAAAGTTTATCGGGTATAGCTTTTGAATGGTACTACTCCCTCGAAGATGAGTCCATTAAAACTTGGCCCGACATGGAAGAAGCTTTCAGAGCAAAATTCGCCACCGTTAGCGATAAGATTACTATCGCTGATCTGGTAGCCACCAGACGAAGAAAAGATGAAACAATGCTAGATTACATTACAAGGTGGCGGAACTTAAGTATAAGGTGTGAACAACCTCTAGACCAGTCTCAAGCCGTTGGTATTGTCATGGGCAATATTGATAATTGGATGGCTCCTTTTCTCTGCACATCTAGTTGTTCCACTTTTCATGAATTAATATCAAATATTTCTAGATTGAAGAGAACCGATCCCCAGGTCCTCTTAAACTTACAAAAGATAAAAAAAGATGATAACAAAAGAGTTGAGGCGAAGTTGGCACAGGCTAGACCGGCCCGCACAAATATGATAGAGAAAGGAAAGAAGGCAATTACCTCTACAGTTGAACAGCCCCCTGTAAAACCTGTGTTAGGGGGTAATAATCCAAAAGGGATTTCTTTAGAGGAGCGAAGAAATAAAGTATACCCTTTCAAACGGGACAAAGTTAAGAAAATATTTAACGATGCTGTTAAAAATGGTCTTCAACTGCCGGAGCCAAAGAAGCCAGAGGATGTAGGGAAAACCAGTGATTCGAACTATTGCCTATATCATAGATTAATCAGCCATCCAATTGAAGACTGCTGGGTTTTCAAAGACTGGGTTGAAAAACAATATAGGAGCGGTGCAATCACTCTTTCACAATCAGTGTTATCAGAAGCTCCAGTCGAAAAGACCAATCTGATTGATACTGAAAATATAGAAGAAGTTGAGAATGCATTTCCTCCCGAGTTTTGGAATATATTCTTATCTAAGAAAACTCGAAAGATGTTAAAATATTTAAAAGATGTTCCAGGAATAAAATGGCGAGGTCCCTTAAACCCAGAAGTGCAATCTGAGGATAAGCCCACACCTCCAATCAAAAAGATTAATACTTCAGCCAAGTCAAGGCGCAGAATAACTCGGGTAAAGAAGAATAAAAAATTTGTTGAGCCGGCTCAACCACAACATAAGAAGCGGCCTATTGAGGAGCATATCGACTCAATGGAAGAATATAAACAAGTTGAAAGAGAGCCTCTCTTGATCCATGATTTTATTTTTAAAGCAATAGAAGAGGCTAAGAAAAAGAAGGACTCTGATGAAAGAGAAATCCCTGTTGAGGAGTGTAAAGAAAAAGGAGAGCCTTTCTGGGGAGAGACTTGCAGAGTCATCACCGCACAACGTGACGATGAAGAAATTATCCTTCCTTCTAGTCACGTTAGGGAACGAGAAAGGAACCTCAGAGAAGTTCATAACCAATTGGAAGAAATAAAAGAAATGACGCATTGCAACTATCACAAGGTGAATGATAAAATATTGGATATGAAAGCACAAATGAATGTAATGTTCTCTATGTTGATTGGGATCGAAGCCAGAGTAGAACAATTAATGAAGATTACTCCCATCCCTCAACAGACTCAGTTGCAAAATAACAGAGAACGGGAGATCGAAATATTACCAAGGCCTACAAGTCGACCTTCAAAACAGCTTTCACTTGAAACTTCTCAAAAAGATGAAGGAAAAGCTCCCCTTATGGAAACCAAAAATAAGGGCGGAGTCAATAAAAAATTTAACAAAGGGGAATGTTCGAGAACGGCGCCGACGGGAGGCGTTAATTCTCAGTCTTCTGGCAGCAAAAATACACCTATGTATTGCCCTTTTCATCAAGTGAAAGGACATAACCTAGAAAACTGTCGTACTTTTCAACATATAAGAAGACCAAAATGTCAGTTTTCTCAAGGGGCAAGTATAAGACAAAGTGTCAGAAACACCACTTTGAAAATCCATGAGAAAAATAAGCACAAGACTACTCCTTACATACGAGAATCATGTCGTGTCATTACGACATCTGATGACGTGCTAGAAAGACCTGCGTCGACCCTGAGAGCAAATCAACAGGCATCCACATCAAACTATAATGCTTACGTTGATCCTTTGGAATTATACGACACTTCAACTTATCATGATCCAATGAAAAAATTGTATAGAATGGAGTGTCGCTTAATCAGAATGGAGGGAGAAATGAGGAGGCTGCACAATGATATTAACTTCATAAAGATGAATATGAACAGTATGACTGGCGATATAAAGGGCATAGATATTCAAATGAGAACTATAATAGATATGCTCAAGACAGATGCTACTGAAGCATCAAAAAGATGTCGGGTTGAGACATGCCGAGTCATAACTGCGCAAGTTGATTCGGAGCAATTAAAGTCAACAAAAGCCGAATACGACGCAAATTTCTATGAAGCACACATAATTGCTCAAGAAATTAAAAGAATGTCGGTGAGAGGAAATGCAGGGTCATCTTCGCTGAAAAAGAAGAAGAAACCAACTCTAAGCCAGCAGTCAGAGGCTCGCCAGAATAATGAACCTCTAATTAAGGAAGGGAAAAAGAAAGTTATGTCGACAGAGTTCTGTTCCTATCACAATATATGGGGGCACACCCTAGAAAATTGTCGCCAATGGAAAAAGATGCAGAATCTAACTGTTGACAAGGCGAAGCTAAAGGTCGATCAACCGACGGTTGCCGGGTCCAAAAGTCAACGATGGAAGAGACATCTGCCACGATTTGAGAAACAACAACCCATTACTCTGGAAGAATTCAGAAAAGCATGTTATGATGCTTTCGATGATATGAAACCGCGTTGTTGTTGGTGTGGAGCGAGAGGTCATGCTTATGATGTATGCGTGAAACTTCGAGACCATAGAAAAAACAAATCACAGCTCAAAGAGTCGTGTCGAGTAATAACAATCTCTGAAGAGCAATCTGACGACTCTGTAAATCAAGAGAATAGGGTCAGGCAATCTGCTGGTGCACGTGAAGATGATGATACCGCGTGGCTAGCATACAATACCCCGAGCAGGGATTATGGTGCAAGGAGAATGGAATATCGTCTTCTTGAGATTGACAATGATTTGAGGAGAGTGCAGATTGATGTACGCTCTCTAGCAACAAACATAGATTGTGTGGCCATGGCGGTAAAAAGCATGAAGGAACAATTGAAAGAGATCCTCAACAAGTTGAATACTCTTGAAAAGACTAGAGTCGAAACATGCCAAACTGTTACTTGTGGTACTGACTCTAATACTAAGCAAGATAAAGAAGCTGAGGATTCTTTGCAAATCACGCTGAAATCCGGAAAAGTATTACCAGAAAGACAAGGACATCCTCAAAATCTTAAAGATAAAGAAATTCGGATAAATGAAGAGGCACCGACTTCATCAAGTCAAGGGAGATTATCAAAGGCTGACTATAACATACTTTCCCATTTAAGAAAAGTGCCTGCTTTGCTGAGTGTTTATGACGCTCTGATGATGTCCAAAGAACTTCGGGACGTACTCATTTATGCTTTACAAAATCCCGAGCCCTTTTATGCTCATTTTGCTGAGGTGAATATGAAAGAGGCGTTATACGCCAGACATGTCGCCAATGTTATCTTCACTGATGAAGACATGTTGCTGGGAACTGCTCATCACAATAGGCCGTTATATGTGACTGGGACGAGTGATGGAGATAAGATTAATCGCATTTTAATCGATCCTGGATCCTCAATCAATATTTTGACTTTAAGAACTTTGAAAAGTTTAGCTCTGAATGTCGATCATCTGTCCTCGGAGAAAATCGTGATCCAAGGCTTTAATCAACATAGCCAAAAAGCTCTCGGGTCGATCATTCTTCCTATAAAATTTGGAGCATTACGGACCGAAGCAAAATTTTATGTGATAAATGCAGATACCTCGTATAAGGCGTTATTGGGACGGCCTTGGCTGCACGAATATAATGTTGTCCCCTCTACTCTTCATCAATGTATGAAATATATTAAGGATGGAGAAGAATTTAGAATTGATGGTGATATACGCCCATTTGGAGTGCATGAAATACGATATGAAGATGCGAGGTATTTCGCAGAATCTGAAAAAGATATAAAGTTGTCTCGCGAACTCGAAGAGGGTAAAGTTCAGAGCGATAAAAAATTGTCAAAGGGAAAGATAAAAATTGAGGATAATAAAGAAAATGTGATTCCACACTTCGGAAGTGATTCAGAAGATTCTGATGATGAAGAACAAGTAAGAAAAATGTTGGAAACATTTTCTTTCAAGTTGAACATGCCCTGGGGAGAAGACTCATCAGAAGATGAAGAGATTTTCTTGACATCCGAGTCAAATATGTTCGTAAGAACTCCTGAATTGATTGAGGATTCCCTAACTATTACTAGAGTTCCATATGGACATATAAAATCTCTTCACATAAATGAGCCAGCAAAAGTGAATGATCTAAAAACCTTCTTTGTACCTCCTCAAGTCGAGAAAGTCAAAGGAAAAGAAAGAATAAAGAAAGGGATCCTTTTTTATAAATCAGATGATTATAAACCCTCTGATCTTATCAAGCTTGATAACTCTGATGAGGAAATATATGAAGATGTCAACATGCCAAAATACTTTCCGAAGAATCTCAAAAACATGATGAATAGATCGGGAATTCCTGCGAGAAGGTCACGAGCTAATCAAAAATTTTTTCAGAAAATGTGGAATCCACCACAAAAAAGGGTCGTGCTTCCAAATGGCCGAACGGTACACACGAGAGGGCTAGGATATCATCAATCTGCTCATGTGCCCAGGATAACCAATAATAATTCACATGTCATACGACATACCTGCACGATGATTACAATAAAAGACATAAAGCAAGACACGATCTCGACTGAGCTTTTGGAATTAAAAGATGCTCCACAAGAGCTTGAAGATGGAGGGCAGGCCACTGTTGATGAGCTCTTAGAAATAAATTTGGGCAGCGAAGAAGATCGAAGACCTACTTATATCAGTGCACTACTCCCAGAAAAAGATCAAGACATGTTGAAAACATTGTTGTTAGAATATAAAGACGGTTTTGCTTGGACATATAAAGAAATGCCCGGCTTAGATCCGAGTGTGGCTGTTCATAAACTTGCTATTAGCCCAGATGTGGTTCCAGTTAAACAAGCTCCAAGGAGGACAAGAGTTGACTTAGAAGAACAGATCATAACAGAAACTAAAAAGCTTATTGAAGCAGGGTTCATCAGAGAAGAAAAATATGCTGACTGGATCGCGAGCATAGTCCCAGTGAAGAAGAAGAATGGTCAAATTTCCGTATGTGTTGACTTTCGAGATCTGAATGAAGCATGCCCGAAGGATGATTTTCCACTGCCAGTCACTGAACTGATGATCGATAACACTTCAAGTTACGAGATGTTTTCCTTCATGGATGGTTCCTCTAGATATAATCAGATAAAGATGGCGCCTGAGGACGAAAAACATACCGCTTTTAGAACCCCAATTGGCATATACTGTTATAAAGTTATGCCCTTTGGTCTAAAAAATGCAGGAGCCACTTATCAAAGGGCTATGACGATAATTTTTGATGACTTGCTCCACAAAATTGTTGAATGTTATGTTGGAACATAAAATCCATTTAATTTCGAGGGTGAACCCACTTAAATTCTTAATGACAAGACCAGTTTTGACTGGAAGGTTGGCGAAGTGGGCTGTTATACTCCTTGAATTCGACATCACTTATGTACCACAGAAAGCCATCAAAGGTCAAGCACTTGCTGATTTTCTAGCTGCGCACCCAATTCCAGATGACTCACCTTTGATCTGTGATTTGCCCGATGAGCATATTATGTTTACTGAAGAAGACCAACCCTATTGAAAAATGTATTTTGATGGCGCATCCTCAATTCAACCAGCTTTCAGTCCAAATATCCCTAAGATTAAGGCCGGGATAGGGTTAATCTTTGTAACACCTGAAGGAGGCATTTTAAGGTACTCATTAGCCCTTTCTGAGCCTCGCACAAATAATGAGGCTGAATATGAAGCTCTTATTGCTGGTTTAGAAATTGCAATCCAGTTGAACATACAAAAATGCACATCTATGGAGACTTCCCATATTAAAATCATCAACCAAATTGAAGGGGATTTAAAGTACATAAACCTGATTGGTCGAATATCAAACAAAAGTGAAATATCTTATGAAAAAAAATCCCATGTATATAAATAAAAAAAAGTGTCCAGGGCTAATAAATGGAAAGGCGATGCCCTAGCTAGATTGGCTAAGAAGCTTGCGGATCCTACATAGATGAGGTCCAAATAATCAATATGGAATCGAAAAATATTATCTCCGCTGACTTAAATAAGAAGAAGATACAAGAGCTGAAGTCAAATATCGATAATAGAAGATGATGAGAGAACCTTTCATCGATTTTCCTCCAATATAAAAAAATGCAGAAAAAAAGTTCAAGACAAGCACAAAATTAAAGAAAAGAGCGATGAGATACTATGTGTTAATAATCAACTTATATCCGTCAGATCTTTTGAATCAATTCTTGCTTAAATGTTTATCACCGAATGAGATGAAACAAGTACATGCATGAATTCATTCAGGCGTTTGCGGTGCGCGCACACAAATCAGGGCCAAAAATGCGGCGCTCAAAATTAACATTGGATATTATTTTGGCCAACAATGATAGATAGTATTGTATGATGTATTGCAGAAAATGCCATCAATTGTCAAATCCAACGGTGATTTCTTCATCAACATCCAAACCTCGCTTACATCCTAACAATCGCCTTTCGTGCCATTTTGATATTGGGAACAGATGGATGAGGCTATCATCCACCATCATCCAGGGGGCATAATTATTCTGCCGCTACAGATTTATTTTCTAGATGGTTGAAAGCAATCCCCATTAGAGAAGTAAAAGCCAAATGACGTTGTCAAATTCTTTAGAGAAAATATTCTATATCGATTGGATTCCAAGACGAATTATATCTGATAATGGACACTGGCCTTCAAGAGTTCAAAGTACAATTAGAGTTTGCTACTCAAACACAAAATTGATTGGTGGTATATCTTCAACTATAAATGCTCAAGGCTAATGGAATTGGGCTGAAAGCCTTTAAATAAGACTTTGATAAAAAAACTATTAAAGAAAATCATTGGCAAAAATAAAAAGAATGCATATGCGAATCATAGAACTCTTGGGCGCTATCGAACGCACATACAGAACGAACTCAAGCAACCCACTACCTTTGGTGCTTCGGCACTGGCAGTATTACCATAGAATTAATAGTGCCCCTCCATTACCAATAGCATTCAACAGAATTACAAACGAAGAAAATGCTCTATTAAGGCTTGATGAGCTAGATACATATAGATGAAGTCAGTTTACTGCCCAACAATAAGGGAACTCTATCAACTCAAATGCAAACGATATAAAAATTAACTCACCGGTACCACACTTCATGTTTGGGGGTTAGTGCTCAGCTCTTGCGAAGACCGATTATATATCAATAAACATGCCGTAGAAATTAGATCCAAATTGGGAAGCCATTGTGGTGGAAAAAAGCCTAATGAAGCGAGCGCTTATCAGTTATTGACGCAAATGGTGAAAACCAATGCCATCTCATCAATGTCGTTTCAAGAAATATTATGCATAAAAAAAAGTGTTTATCTTATTAAAAAAAAAAAACAAAAAAAAAAAAAAAAAAAAAAAAAAAAAAAGCAAAAAAGTGAGTGAAAGAAAAGAAAAATCAAAACAAAAAAAGAAAAAAAAAAGAGAGCAAAAAAGTGAGTGAAAGAATCAAAACAAAAAAAAATAAATAAAAAATGAAGGGGGGAAATTGAATTTGAGTTATTTAGTGGCCCAATTCATCACTTATTCATGGGCCCAAAGAACTCTATAAGAAGTACAAAAGCACCAAGCCCAAATACAATTCGGGCCCATAACTTATACATTCCGAAATCCATCCTACATACAAATTCGGGCCCAGAATATTAAAGCCCGAAATTCATCTCAGCCCGCAAGTAGATATGGGCCCAGATCATATATCAATCTCAGCCCACATCCAGTTTTGGGATCCAAAAAAAATAAAATAAAATAAAATATGGGTCACATTGGACTTTAGAATATGGGTCACATTGGACTTTAAGAATAAATTGTAGAATTTTCATAGTGTACATGTTGTTTAGACAATATGGGTCACATTGGACTTTAGGAATAAATTGTAGAATTTTCTACGAGTCAAATTGCTGTACCGCCAGTTTAATATAAACTTACGAGTCCCTA
>NC_033632.1:8254011-8255926 GCF_001540865.1 Ananas comosus | reverse complement strand
CGGATAGAAGTTTGGCAATATTTGATACTTCTTTCTTGAGCAATTTAAATTCTCAAAGCGGCTGATTACGCACAATGATTATCATCCAAGATCGCGCATGCATGTCTTTCACGATATCTATTATTACCGAGAAAGAGGCTAAAAATCCTCTGCTAAAAATCAGTCAAAAAATGACTTTGGACATACAATATGGCGTATCTCGTTTCTTGAAGGGAGAAGGATGGAACAATTTGTTCCTAGCGCCGACTATAACTGCGAATTAGTACAGCGAACACTCGAAATTACTTTATCCAATTGTAAATCCCTGAGAAAAAGGAGTAACTGAGTAACAAAAAGGAAGCACCAATTAAAAAAAGGGGAAGATTCAAATTGACTCTGCCCAGAGAACAAGGTGGTAGGAATATAATATAGAAATGGAGAAATCAAATGCGCAGCCTATTTTAAAATAATATCACAGTGTTTTTAAGTGCTGGGTGAAGGCGCGGGCTAAATTATTATATTCACCTCCTTATCTTCACATACAAAGGGTGGATAAATTAGCGTGCATGTCACGACGAAAAATCAATATGTCCCGTAGTAAAGAATTTTTAGTAAAAATCGTCCATGCATTTGCAAATCTGCAGCTAAAAACATGGTACAACATGAGAGGTATCGTTGCTTTTCTAAATGATGATAAAATTTATATTAAAAAGAAGAGAGGATTAGGAGGTGTGTTACCAGAAATTGAACTCCAATTGGTGCTCCAAAACGAGCTCCTTATTTAGGCCGGCCGCTCCAGTAGGAGATTCAAACTCGTTCCACGAATGTGTCGGAAATTGAGTCCTTAACTCCGTAGTTTCTAATATTGTTGAAAAAATTTACCCGAACATAGTTGAAGTGCATTTTCTAAGGCTAGTTTTTTCACATCTAACAGCGGTTCGTTTTTTGCTTTGCAGCGGGCGACGTACGATTCTCGGAGCGACCTGTATTTCGCTAAAATGACAGGGGTATGATTGGAGGAGCAAATGAATATGAGAAGAGTAGCAAATACATTTTATATGGGGAAAGCAGGAATTTGTGGTGAGGATGGATGAGGACCTGGAGGAGGGTGCGAGAACGAGATTTCGAGGCGATGGGAGGCTTTTCCATATCCCCGACTCCGACTCGGGCGGCTTCTTTCCCGCCACGGCGCGCTGCGTACGTTCGCCGAATTTTTCTTTTCAGGGTCTCGAGCACGCAAGAACGAGGTTTGAGACGTAGAGTGGTACGAAGACGAGAAGAGAAGAAAGAAGAGTTCAAAGTGTACCTCACCACTGCTCACCACCAGAACAAATATATGATAAATTAATAATTAATAACAATAATGCTAAAATCTGTAAACTCTATATTGTTAGTCCCCCACGGGTTTAAAGCTGACGCTGAAAACTCCACATTTTTTAAAAATTGATTTTTATTTTTTATTTTTATTTACTTCTAATCTTATTTTATATTCTTACTTTATATTAGCTATAACTCTTAACTGGTATGCATTTCAGCCAGACCGCATCAGCTTCAACTCTTCGCGCAACTGTCCTCTCGCACTTCATACCGAGTGTACATTCCTAATAGTCTTGCAGCATCGGTGAGCGGATCCTGTGACAAAAAGAACTATATGTTGATATTCGAAGCAAAATTGAAGATACATGCTACAGGGACTGTTTTGTAAAACAAAAAAAAAAGAAGTATTATGTAAAACGGGTTATAACATTTCCATTGTAATCCTAACTTATGCATTGTTATAGCCATGAAATTCCTTGAGAGCAATTTTAGACCAAAAAGAAAGACCGAGAATATAGATTTGCATCAAAAAATTAAAGGAAAATGAAGCTACAGGGACTGAAATGAAACTGCAAGGACTGAAATGAAGCTGCCTGCAGGGACTGTTTCGTAAATACAG
>NC_033632.1:8060636-8248911 GCF_001540865.1 Ananas comosus | reverse complement strand
CACTGCCCCTTTCTATTTTTTCTTCCTAAAGCTAACTCCTACTACACATCTCCTCTCTCTCTCTCTCCCTACACTTCCTCTCGTCCTGCTCGTCCCTCGGTCCCGCTCGCTCCCTCGCCTCTCCCGTTGATCTCGCGCCTTCCTCGTCACCTTGTCTCTCATTCTCGCGCTCTCCCTTTCTGTTTCTCTCGCTTCGCTTCGCTCATCGCTCGCCAGGGCACTCCATCCACTCGAGCAAAGTTCTGCAGCGCTCGTTCCACACATCTCGTGTCCGAAGTCGTTCTAGGGTGTCTCTCGGCCTCGCCATTTCTCCATGGTAGGAGGTCGCCTCTCAATGTCCCCTGTCCATCCCGAGTACCTGTGACGCTTACTTCCTTCAGTGGTGAGCGTCGAATTGGAACGAGTTCGGAGTAATCGCCACAACACAAACAAAGAGGATTCTACTCAACCAGGATATTGATTTCTATCATCTCTTATTTTCTAATTTTAAATTTCTTATACTAGAAATTTCATTTTGCAGAGTTTAGGGTGCAGCTAGGTTTTCTATGCGTGCCTGCGGATTTGCCCACGTACTAGCTGATTCATTTATTTAGGGTTTACTCAGCATGGTATATTTACTTATTTTATGCATTTGTAAAATAAGCATTATTATTTTTAGTGTATACTTTATTGAAATAAAGCTAATTGTGTTTAGTATTATATATGCTATTGTTGGCTAGAATTATGATTTCATTACAATCTGTCACTTTTATGCATAAAGGAGTTTAGTCTTAGAACTTATAAGAACACTCTCTTAGTAGAACACTTTTTATAGATTTGTGTGTTTGCTAACAATATGCTTTGATCAAGCTGACACTCTTATGGCAATAAAGAACACTCTTACAGCTTAATTAGAACACTAATTATTAGTTTATGGTTGTGAACACGCTGTTTGTCATAGGTAGAACATTTTTAGGACTTATAGATTTTTCTATCCAGGATTATAGTTCGAACATACTATGCATTGTAATCTTACCACTTATGATCTTAATAGAACATTCTTTAAAGTTGCACATAACACTTGGCTACTCACGTTGTAACTGCTATAAATCCATTTATGGCCCTAATAAATAATTTAAAGGCATAATAGAATAACTCGATATGGGGTTATGGTTAGAACTAGCAACACTCTTAGAGATAACTGAATCTAACTTGATTGTAGATTGATCGTTCTTAATTTCCTGTATATGTATCCTGGTTAGTTTCAATTATGTGGTATTTCACATATTGGGAATGACAATTGGATGTACAAAAACCTTAGCACAGAACAAAAAAGAGAGAAGAGAAAGATATGATGGATGTGATGTTTCTCTCTTGAATTGAATTCACGTACACAGCGTATTTTGAGTTCTTCATGTTTACTTATACTGTCGGAGATCTAATTCTACTGATTAATCTGGAGATGGATGGCGAGTTCAAAACTCTTACTTTGGAGATCAATATACTGATTAATTTTTAGAAATCTGGGAGAGTCTTCTGAACTTTCCATATTATGTTGCTATATCATGGTTTTAACGCTTCAATCTTACCCTGCTTGTGCATGCTGATAAGAACACTCTTTTATTAGCATTATTTTTTATCAGATTTGCAGGTTCGGCGAAGCATGTATGCATTCCCAATCTTAACTTATTATTAATAAAAACATTGCTATAAAGCTTAAATGACGTGTGGCTATCATTTTAGGCTTTTAACAGTCTTTATAGACATAGTTAGAACAGTTGTAAAGATTAATATAGAAAACACTCTTAATAGCTAGCTTTGTTTATCGATTGTCAACACTCACTTTGTATAGTTAGAATAGAACACTCTTAGGGCTATAGAACAGGTTGTAAAGTGATTACAACATTTTTAATAGACTTATGTGTAGAACAATTTAAGTTAGCTGCTACTGTGCTAGTGATCTAATAATAGCCGTTGGATCATACGGGTGTAGGATATACACCTTCCTATAGGAGTACAGGTAGACTTTTTCTTTGGAAATAGAGAGTTAATTGAAAAAAGTATCCCATGAAAAAGAAAATGATCAGAAAAGGCGAAAAAGAGAGCAATGATGCTGTAAGGCAACCCTGATGACCAATGTGTTTAGCTGTCCTAAGGCATTCGCGGTACAAGTGTAGTTACAAACATAAACAACATAAAAATACACGTAAATTTACTTTGAAAGAAGAACTATTCGTCTCAATATTCTCTATTAATAAAAGTAGATATTATCTATCAATTATGAATTAGTAGATAATTTCTCCGAATCGTGTTTTGGAGCAATAGTCTACTCAAAATTTTAAAAAGTTATATTGATAAAATATAATAATTATGACCTGGCAACGTGAATACATATAAAAAATAGATAATTCCTTGCTTTTTGTGCGCCCATTGAGTATGAGGGTAATCTTTTCTACTATTTAGTGAGCCTTACATTGTGAGTATAGGAATAAATATATATAGGAGTAAGGTATTATATTATTATACTATTAATGGTGCCGCGTCATTAGTGGCGCTAAATTGTTTTCCTTTGTACGCAAAAATGTGTGGTTGGAATGATGGTGGACACCTAGAACCGGCCGCGAGCAGCGGATGCGACCGAGTGGAGGCCGCGTGGAGCAGATTTTTTTTTTTTTTTCACTTTTTTTGTGGGACCATCATCTCTCTTTTTTTTCTTTTTTTTTTTTTTTCCTTTTCTATACTTTTTTTTTTTTATTTTGTAGTGTTGTTAATTAACTAGATATCAGTTTATATTTTAGTTCTTTATTATTTAGAAGGCAATCCGGCTGTATTAACTTTCATTTTGTTAATATTTATTGCTAGGGTACTTATTTCTACTATATTGCACGCGCCGCGCGCGGAGGACTTGGGCTGTGGGGCGTGGGGTGCGAGCCGGTGGGATGCAGCCCGGATGTGGTTGGACCACATACAAAAAAATAAATTAAATTTAATTGAAATTTTTATCGGGGATTTCTAAAGGGACGGGCCTTCGCGATCGGTGCGATGGGGGCGGGGGAGGCGGATTGACGGCCCCCCTCGGGGTTTAGCCGCGCGAGTTGGCGCCAGGTGGTGCGGAATGCGGCGGTGAGCGCTGGGCACGCCAATTGCACCTAAAATTTGCAAATTTTTTACTTTGAGCCTCCAGTATATAGAGAATTATAAATTTTAATTTAAATCTGAATTATTCTTAAATTATAATTTGAATAATTAGAATTAGAATTTTTAATGTGATTTGATTCAAATTTAAAATAAATTTAAGATTGAATTTAAATTTTTATTTTAGGAAACACTATTCTGCCCTCTCCGACAATTGCAGGACAGTCCACAGGCGGCACCTTCATGGCGGACCGCTGAGGGAGCCTGAGGGAGAGGGAGTATGGCGGACGATGAGGAGTGAGGGAGAGGAGGAGGATCTCTGTCCTTCTTTGTTGAGATCATATATATATATATAACTATATAATAATATATATAGGGAATTAATATACTATATATAGATCCTGGCTACTATGCCTATCGATAGTCCAAGTCTCCCGGCCACTATTGAGGTTTCTACCGCTTAAATTTATCCTTGACATTTTCAACCGATTAGATATACTATTAAACCAACCATTCATCAACCTTAGGGACATATCAATTTAACCCAATCACTATCATCCTAGTGACATCCGTTCATCCAACGCAAAATTCAATAGTACCAAAGACTTAGTACTATGGTAGTATAGTTAGCATAAATATCTATAATATATACATATATCCGGCTTGTATTAACTTTCATTGTTAATATTTATGCTAGGTACTTATTCTACTATATTGCACGCGGCCGCGCGGGAGTGGGCGTGGGCGTGGGCGTGGGGGTGCGAGCCGGTGTGGATGCGAGCCCGAGTGTTGTGGGCCACATACAAAAAAATAAATTAAATTTTAATNATGATGGTTTTTTTTCCTCACCAATTTTTGGGGCTTAAACTTCTTCATTGCATATTGTAGCATGATATAGTGCATGGTTTTATAGGAAAGGGTATCCGAATTTATTGTTTATTTTATTAAACTTTCTTATTTGTGAATTTTGCTTATCTGTTGTAAAACTATGCTAGATTAAAATACGTCAAAATTGAAGATTAACTTGGAAAATTTTATTGGCTTTCATTACTTGCCGTCATAATTTATCATGGTTCTTTTTGTGAATTTTACTTGCCGTCATAATTTATTATGTTTTCTTTTGTGATTTTTTTTTTCTTCACGAATAATGTTCTTTTTCTATATAACATCTTAAAAATGACAGTTTTCTAGAATTGAATGATCCATTTAATAGTCTTTGAAAATGACTTTGGGTTTTTTTTTGCCCTTCATACACTTCTTAAATTTCTAATTTTCCAACTGGCTCCCTGTAGTTTTAAAAAAAATTAAAAACCAAACTTAAATTTTAGTTTTATGATTTGTTTACAAATTGGGGCGCTCTTTGACAGCAAATGTGTACAAAGAATTCCTAAGTATTTTGTTGCTACATGTATGTTTGGCTCTGTTCAGGTTGATTGGATGCATAGGATGCATTTCTATACTTAATACACCCAACTTAGTGATTGATTTCATTTGCTGTCTATGGTTCTTTACAGTTTTCCAAATTTTTTCCTAAGCCTTCTATATAAGGTCTTAGAAAGGAAAAAAAATACTAATGCTGCCCTCTCCGCAATCCTGCACGCGGTCCGCAGGCTGGGCACCTCATGGTGGACCGGCTGAGGGAGCCTGCAGGAGAGGGGTTAGTGGACCCCTCTCTCCCTCTTTGTTGATCGATTATTATTATATATATATATGTATATGTATATATCTCTTGGAATTTTTATATTGTTTGTTTAGATTTTCTTTTGAATGTTAAATTTGATTTTTTTAATATATAATAATATATATATATATATAATACCATTTAGGATAAATTTTAAGTTAAAGTGATATTAATAACTACAATAATTTACTATTGTGTTATCTTTCCGTCACATGAAACTCTTATAGGTTCAAAATATTAATATTTAAAAATATTAATACATAATAGAAAAAAAAAGTGACATTAATAATTATAATAATTTACTGCTGTATTTTTTTTCCGCCGCATCGCGCGAGTCCGTACCTAGTTAATAAGATAATAGAAATTTTTAGTACCATTTAGAAGAAAAAGAGAAATAAATTTTTTATTTTTTTTATTCCTTAAACCAAACATGACTTAAGTGATTACTGACTTCCTTGGTACCTGTGACACCGTAAACTAGGAAATTCTGATATTTTCTGAGATAAAATTTAAGCAAAGAATTATATAGGGAGAATATTTTAGTATGTAAAATGGAAAGCAAAAGGTGGAAGGAAATAGTTCTGCTCTCGTAAGAGAAAGACAACAACAGGAAAAGTTAGAAGAAATGTTATATTACTTGTAACACCTTTTTACAATCGTCTCAAAAAAATCAGTGACTGAAGATCTATTTATTTCATCGAAGGTGGAGAGCCAGGGATGAAGATATCTCAGGTGTGGGTGTTTACGTCCCTTGTTTGGTTGATCGTTAATTAAGTTCGGCCATAACTTTTGTAGAACACCATATCTTGGAAATCTAATATTCGTTTTGATACCAAAATTTGAGAATTAATTGGCAATTCGCTCTGATATCGACTGTTGTTGATTCGGTAGTCGTTCCGGTACCAGTAGTTAGAATTTCGCAACGAAAATATCAAATCGAATTTTTATGATAAATCCGTCTCTTTAGGAAAAGGTTATTGTTGACACTATCGCAAAAAAGAAAAAAACAACTAAATAAAAAATATGTAGGTGAAATAAGATCCACTAATCAAGAGAAAAATACACCTTACTCCTCTTCAATATAGATTAACTTCAATCCGAACCCTCTTTTTGAATCCATCTCACCCCTCTATCGTCTTCTATAAATTTAGAAGACTATTCTTTTCTTTTCTCTCAATGCACTCCCAGCACTAGGTACACTAGACATTTGGCCTAGCTTGGTTGGGACCTCCAAGCCTTCAGCCTATATCACCTAGGCTCCAGCTGTATGTTGGAAAAATTCCATACTAAAAATCTGATTGTCATTAGAATCTGTTGGGAGCCGAATTCTCCCTCTTCTTTGACCGGGTCCAAGATCTCTCTCGGAAAGCACATCGGGATGCGGAACGGCTACGATTAGTGACCCTCGAAATTTGCGCCTTTCGACTGGATCAAGCGATTTGGCTGATGAGGGATCGGATAAGTCGAGTTCAAAGATCTTTACTATAGACTCGGCTCGGCTGGAAGAGCCGAATGTACAGAATGTACAAGGTTTTGGGTCGGCTGATAAGCCGAATAGATGGAATACACAGTGACTGATCGGCTGAAAGAGCCGAATGCCTTTATATATTAAACTGAAGTTGGGAACTTATACAAAACAAAGTGTGCCCGAAGGGCATACAGACTCTGAAAATCTAGATTACAACAGAGTGTGCCCGTGGGGCATACAGACTCCAGAGATCTAACTTAAAAACTACTCCTAAGAAAGCAGTAAATACGGGTGAAAAAGATTACATGTAGACTACTCCTAGAAAACGATAAATGCAGAAAAGGAAAGTATTAAAAATGCGGTAGTTTTCTCGTTCAAGGGAGAGAAAGACCCTTATTACATGCTTCAAAGTTACTATTTATAATATCTTATCAGCCCATATTATTGGTTGGTTATAGTAGTGGCAGAAGTGGTATAGCCATGATCATGGAAGTTACGCCCCACTTCACATGGAAGTTACGCCGCACTTCTGAACCGTTCCCACCTAAACGCTCTTGACCTTTAGGCGCCCTATTGCCGACTCCTGGTGTACCACGTGTCCTTATTTCTTTAGCTCATATGTGGGTTAGGTCGGTGTGTTAATTTTAATTTTGGCATCAACAATGCCCCCCCAATAGTCTTTCGAATGAACATTCGGATGACTATTGGTGCCAAATCGACTGCTCAATGGCACAGCCGAGAACCAAGCTTTAGTCTCGCTGGTTTTGGTTGGCTTAATGAAAACGGCTCTTTATCATCCCAACCGCATATACCTCGGCTTTATCAGCTGATTCTTTACTTTTACTCGATTGGTTCGGCTCTTCTAGAACCGAATGTTCTTCTATCAAGGATTTCTCCTTGAAGAAAGCGGCTCTTTACCGGCCGCATATACCTCGGCTTCATCAGCCGATTCTTCACTTTCACTCGATTGGCTCGGCTCTTCTTGAACCGACTGTTCTTCTATCAAGGATTTTTCTTTGCCTTTGCTTTGCTTTTTATATCGGCTCCATTGCAACCGATTGTCCTCACTTTTCTTCCGAAATTGCTCAGATTCGGCAACTCGAACACCTAGATCAAATAGGTTAGAAAAATACTTATCTTCAAAATGGTCTTTTATCTTAAAATGCAGACCATTTAACGCCATTTTGGCGAACTCTGATTCCGGCATTCTCATAAAGCACCAGGTTTTGGCTATTTTGAAACGGTTCAAATACTCTTCGATCGTTTCACTTGACTTTTGTCGGTATAAAGCCAAGTCGGCAACCGATAATTGTGGCTCCGATCTATAGAATTGTTCATGAAATTTTCTTTCCAATTCGTCCCAATCTTGGATGGAATTAGCTGATAAACTTGTATACCAAGTAAACGCCGTTTTAATTAACGACGTGTTAAATAATCTAAGTTCAAAAATGAGTCAGCGGCCGCTTCTCTATATTGGGCCGTGAACCGGGCTATATGCTCGATCGTATTCTCGGTTTCATCGCCCGAGAACTTGTCGAACTTCGGCATTTTTCAGTTTGCCAGATACGGATGCTCTACGTCGATGTTTGCGGTATAAGGAGATCTAAACACATGCCGCATTGCCGTCCTTGCGCCAACTCCGAAAGTATTTCGGATGGCTTCTTCAATCCGTGCGTATATTTCATTATTGTTCCCCTGGAAAGGAACCTGTGCTTGTACTACATTCGGTCCTTGCGGTAGACCGAAATTTGGTATAATAGGTTAACTCCTTGCATATTCAGAGCCTGCCCCCTAGCCCTTACGCCCACGTTTTGGGCTGGTAAGCTGGTAAAAGAGGTAAACCCGATGCCATCTCCGATTGCGGGCCGACGTTTATATTCGCCGGCCTATAAGTAGCCTGGAAAGGTGCCATTTGCGGTTGCGCCTGTAAGACCGCCGGCGTGACGGGATTTTGTTGCACCGGCATATTTAGGGGCCCCTGTTGCCCCCCGTAAGTTTGCTTATTTCGGGTAAATAAGTATCTGATTCGAACAATATTTTCATTGTAGACCGTGATGGCGGTCAGCACCGTATCTAGTTGAGCGGTACTTTGATGGATATTTTAATCTACAATTTGCAAGACTCGGGTCATATGGCCGAGTGCCTGAGTTAGACTCGGCTCTTGATGAGCCGACTGTTCACTAGTCTCTCCTCCAACAGGTAGTACCGCCTGATTCTCATTCACAATTTCGGCGCTACTAGCTTGGTCATTCCCTGAAGGCCTGGGAATGGCTCTATTCCGGAGGTTCATAGCATTATCGTCAGCCATAGGACAAAGTCTAGATTGGGAATACCTGAGTGTGTCCCACCGGGCGTGCCATAAATTGTTAGGAGCCGAATTCTCCCTCTTCTTTGACCGGGTCAAAGATCTCTCTAGGGAAGCGCGTCGGGATGCAGAACGGCTAGGATTAGTGACCCTCGAAGTTTGCGCCCTTCGACTGGATCAAGCGATTTGGCTGATGAGGGATCGAATCAGCCGAGTTCGAAAACCTTTACTATAGACTTGGTTCAGCTGGAAGAGCCGAATGTACAGAATGCACAAGGTTTTGGGTCGGCTGATAAGCCGAATAGATGGAATACACAGTGACTGATCGGCTGAAAGAGCCGAATGTCTTTATATATTAAACTGAAATTGGAAACTCATACAAAACAGAGTGTGCCCGAAGGGCATACAGACTTTGAAAATCTAGATTACAATAGAGTGTGCCCGTGGGGTATACAGATTCCAGAGGCCTAACTTAAAAACTACTCCTAGGAAAGCAGTAAATGCAGGTAAAAAAGATTACATATAGACTACTCCTAGATAACGATAAATGCAGGAAATGAAAGTATTGGAAATGCGGTGGTCTTCTCGTTCAGGGGAGAGAAAGACCCTTATTACATGCTTCAAAGTTACTATTTATAAATCTTATTGGCCCACATTATTGGTTGATTATAGTAGTGGGGAAAGTGGTGTAGCCATGATTATAGAAGTTACGCCCCACTTCTCATAGAAGTTACGCCCCACTTCTCATGAAAGTTACGCCCCACTTCACATGGAAGTTACGCTCCACTTCACATGAAAGTTACGCCCCACTTCTGAACCGTTCCCGCCTAAACGCTCTTGACCTTCAGGCACCCTATTGCCGACTCCCGGCGTACCACGTGCCCTTATTTATTTAGCTCATATGTGGGTTAGGTCGGCGTGTTAATTTTAATTCTGGCATGAACAGAATCTAACTAGTTTTGTGATGAAAATAAATAAATCAACTTATAGATGAGTGCTAAAATTCAAAATTGTGGAAGAAGAAGAATCAAACTATTTGATAGAATCAAATTATCAGGTGTTTATACCATGCAATAGGCAAGGTGTCTTTAAGAAATTTAACCCCACTTAGTGTAAGCAATTTCCATCAGAAGAAATCGGAGTGAAGCAAGTCTTGAACTACGTTCCTTTGATCCTGACTTCAATTACCACCACATAGCATAGAATTCTCTGTCGCGGGTCTGTGCGTTAATGGTTATACACATTATTTTGATTTTTTATAAGAGTTTGTATGAACAGCCCATATCACATAACTGCTGTAAGGAAGTGAAATTGCGAGGTACGAATACGAACTTCGATCGAAATTGATCAAAGTTGAGTTTGGGACACTTCGCACATTGGGAACCACTTCGCACATTGGGAACCGAGATCAAAGTTGAGTTTGGGAACAAGGAACACATTCATACATTTTTACATCACAAATCTCATTAGATTTTTACATTAGCTTTCACTTAACTTCCAAATATAATACGATTTAACATGCTTATTACAAGTTGAATCTTTTCATTCTTTACATCCCTAAGTAACCGACTCGGGGTACCGCTATCTCTGGTCTCGGTGGTAGGGTGCTAACTATGATGCTACGCTCTCGCCTCGCGCCGCTGCGTCGCTCACGTGTGAACCTGTAACACCCCAAAACCACGTGGGGTGAGAACCAATTCCATGGTTCCCAGTGGATACGGCCACCCAAGGAAAAAGCTCGACCAATAGGTCCAAGGGAGGCAACTGCAAGTTAGTTCAATAAACAGATAGATATATATCTTTATTATGCAACTAATAAAACCATGCCTTGCCTCACGAATGCAATAATGCCATGCTATATGCGAATCATGCAACTATACAAGTAGAATGAAGGATTTTACTTTCTATCATGCTATTCATAGCTTTTCCATAATTTTATATATTTTGTCACTTTACAATTATTGGTTACTTGCTCCTAAGATTTTCTTCTACCCTAGCCAAGCTAACCACCCGACTCGGTCTCGAGTCAATCAACTGTGGAATACCGCACCAATACCAGGCTCGAGATAATAAACGTCTCACATACACCTCAGCCCCAAATCCACTCGACAGGGATACTCAATCTATAGCTCATAACGCTTAATGTACATTCACTTGGCTTTTACCCATTTGCATCGAGGTTTACCCAGTTTCCCTCGAACTCACAGCCCAAAATTCCGTCAAAGCAAGGGGCCTCAAACCACCCCTAGGGACCGTCTTCAGGGACCTCGCTCACTATGGTGTCGATTTTCGAAAACACACCGCTTGAGGAGGAGTGACCTCCCTCAAGCCAAGACTCAATGTGAGTATGATCCAATTCCCAATTTGGGAATGTATAGCCATAAGCCACAATGCCATAAATGCCACAATTATGATAGGTTTTCTACCTATTTATTCATACCGCTCTCTAGGTCATTCTTGTCTCAATGCCACTCTTGGTTAAACTATATTTAACAATTGTGTTCTCTATGTCAATCAATGACTCTATTGTCCATGTCACCTTTGTTCACTAATGTCCAAGTCCAACTCTCACATTCACACAATAATAGGGTCCTAACATACATGTCCATTATGCTTCTACCTTTCTCTATGTTCAACTTCGTTAGAAACATGTAATTGAAAGCAACCAAGGTTCACATGTACTTAGCCCTATCATGCATGAATGGTACAAAATATGTATGCTCAAATGCCACAAGTGTTTACTAGGTTCATGACACTAGGTTCACACTATACTTGTTCAACTTATGTTCAAGACACTAGGTTCATATCTTCCATGTTTAACCTATGTCCATGACTCTAGGTTTAGTGCAACTCGATCTAATGTATATAGATTGTCCATATGCACATTTCCATTTCTTAACATTAACCACATACTTGCATTCATTATTTCTATATCATGCTTATCATATCATTATTTAGCATTATCCACATGCATGCTCTACAACATATCATTATGCATTTCTTTAAGCATATTCTTATAATGTTAACATTCATATGCCCTTTATCTTATGCATTCAAATCATTAATCACATGCATTTATCTAGCATTCTATAATATGTTAACATACTTCTTTTCACATTCTTACATTATATCAATATGCATTCCTTTAGCATTTCACATTATATGTCAACATGCATCAATATGAAATCTCATTTCTCTTAGACATACAGGGGACCTAGTCGCTTCGGCAAACACAACCCACCTCAAGTCGTGTTCCAATTGCTTGTCGACACTTGCAATCGGCCTCCCGCGGCACCCGGCACCCGGTTTGGCCCGATCTCTAGCGCGACCACCCGAACGGCCTCCAATTCACGATCCAGAAATTAAACGTCTTCGGTTATGTGCCACGATACTTCAAATCCGTTTTCATGGGCTTACGATGTCGCCTCAGCCCTCCAGGCGAAAACGAAGCCTAAATGTCCATTTCTTTAATAACTTCGCAACGGCTCGACGAATCGCCGAACCGACTTCGCCAACGCGTTCGTTTACCTAGCAATTAGGTTTACAGAGGGTCAAATGAGATCAAACCCTCATATTTACAAAACTAGCATTTTTGAGCCCTAAATTACAACTAGGTAAAAATCCACCATTAGAGCCTTGATTTCAAGCATCAAACCTCTAATTAGCATGCTAGAATACCTCTAAACCCATTCTTAGAGCTTGAAAACCAAACTAGAGAGAAATGCCATTAAAGGGTTTTGAAGCTTACCTTCAAAGCTTGCTCTAATGGAGAGGAAGAAGATAAAGAAGATGAAGATCAACTTCCAAGCTTTCTTCTCCACCAAAACCTTCAATTTTGGGAGAGATCTAAAAAGAGAAAAGGAGTTTTCTCTCTTTCCCTTTCCTTGCGTGTGTGTGTGTGTGTGTCGTGTGCGTGTGTGGTGTGCGGCCGAAGGAGAAGAAGAAGCAACAGCTTCTTCATAATACCCCTCAAACACTATTCACTCCAGGCAGCTTGAAATCTGATAACTTTCACCGGAGCTCCCTGAATGTCCGTTTGAGCTCAAACTTGACAGTCATGTTCGGTTTTACTTAACTTAACAAGCTGACGATCGCTGGTTCAGTTTCGACCCCGTTTGGTCACTGAAAACTGTACCGAACTGTAATCTTTATCAGATAGCTGTCGGATTTTATTTCTCACTCTACGGGTGTCAGAAAAATATGAAACTTTAAATCTAGCCTCATAAAAATATTTCTGACCTATCCTCCAATTTTTATAATTTTCTGAGACTGTGCATTTTCTGCTAATTTATTTGTCCCGTTTCCAACAGAAAATTCTAAATTTTCTGTTTTCATTTCGATTTCAGCACAAGTCACTTCTGACTTATGTTTTACTTCTACAAATCCAATAAAAATAGTTTCTCACACTATTTTTATTTATTTTTATTTTTATACCAAAATCTGGTATGTTACATTCTCCACCTCTTAAAAAGAATTTCGTCCGCGAAATTCAAACCACGCCTCTGTCCAGCTCCGCGAGCAATTGAGGGTACCAACTCTTTCTCCCACTCCAGAGCGGCCTCACACAATCGTGGTTCCAGAAGCGGCTCATACTGAAGGACATGGGTTTAACCCTAAACATATTTGCAAAGTGTGATACAGAAGTGCATCACGGTCTTGCAAGTCATAGTGGCAGCTCAAGTCGGTACTCGACGACTCTACGCGCTCCAACACCACTCGCCATTCGGTGCACAAAGAACTCTTCTTTGCACTTACCTTCCCTTCAGGGAATACATTCTGATTCGACCACCGACATTGCTTAGAAGCAATATCACCGATGCATCGCTCCGTCGTGAGTGCTCTAATTTCGTACTAACCCTTAACTTTAACTTGAGATGGCCCACTTCGGTACCTCTCAAGCTTTAGTTCGTTTACGAGCATAGTCTCCAACATCACGTGGCTTTCCATTAGTTTGATGTCTCACAAGGAGTACTTCATCATCTGATACCACATGCCACGATTAACATCAAACTACTTCCGCCACTAGCTCACACGAGCGCTTCGTTCGTGAATTCGAGTCAAACCCCCTCGATAAGGCTATCCGCCAAATCGCTCTCTTCGGTCTCCACAGGTGGACCAAAGGCCATCGATCCTACGTAGGCCTACCGCCTAAACTTGTCTCAATACGCAGCGTCTCTCGCTCGCAAATGCAGACCGATTCATCATCGGGCGAAATTCTCACTTGGGAATTCGCACACACTCCAACCAGGAGCAACTAAGACCCCAAACCACGTCAAGTCCTCGGGTTGGGTCACAACCATACTCGGTGTACCATCGGTCACACAATCTATCACGTAGCATTCCACGCTCCGGATCTAAGCTCGGACTACCGTCCTGACCAGAACTCTGCTCTACCCGTAGGTACCGGGCCGCTGTCACTCACAGCTGACTGTGCCTGCCCGATGGGCCCAGGCTCCACAGTCCACAAATGGTCCAGGCACGGGTCGTCCCCAAGCACTACCCGCCGTCGTCGTCCCACACGACATGCTCAACCGAGTCACACGTACCGCTACCGGCTACTATGCACCTAATGTGAGTCACCAGTCCCACTAGTGATCCATGGCACGCTTCACACCTAGCAATACTCAAGTGCTACTGCCAGTACACTCTCTCGGCTGAATCCACATCCGCACTCTATGGGTATCTACACTTGAGCGCTCTACGCCTCTACAGCGTTCCACACGAAATTTAGCATTAGGCAATCTTACCTGTGCACCCCGGCCGCACGAGCACAACTGCCTACCTCACCTTGAGTTACTACTAGGCCCACGTGCTCAAACTTCGCCACTAATCGACCGTTCACTCAACAGTGATGCTACTTTCACTGTTTGATCTACCAGAATGACATCCGAAATTTTCGGACCACTCGGGTGTTCTCATAAGCATTATGGCTCAACTCTCGCAATTTGCTACTCATATTGCTCTGAGAGTCGTTTCGCTACTTCTATCTCTACCGTGAGTCTTACTTCTCGTCATAGATTACTTCTAGCACTTCGCTAGTGCCATCTAGCTCTATACCTATACTGGCAGGTATTGCGCCCTTACAACACGAGCATGCCCGGATATCTATACTTACCTGTCCACTCGGTCTCTACTATGCTCATGTATGACAATAATAATTAATCACATAACCATTGCATGCAGTGCATCAACTTCAGATCATGCAAAACATATGCTTGCATCAATAACTCATACCTGCAACGACGTCGTCAGCAGCAGGTTCCTCAACCAGGGTCGCGTATCTACGACCACCCGGCGCTCGCTGCGAACCCTTAGGTTGCATTGTCCTCAACGCCCTCTCGTAGCTCACGCCGCTGTGGAGGAGAGGGATAGGGCATATAACATGTTGCAATATTCGCAAATAGGCCCTCCCACTTTTTATCCAGTGCACTGCCCAAACTGGGCAATTTTCGTGCTGAGGGACCGGTCTCTCCCTGCAGGGACCGGTTCCCGAGAGCTGTCCACCAGGGACTTAGTTGATTTTCTTTTTTTCTCTCCTCTTGCTGCCTGCGCATTCGGGGACCGGTCTCTCCCCACAGGGACCGGTCTCCGAGAACATAAAACCTGCAGTCTTGCAAATTTTGATTTCCAAAACTCTCGAAGATCCCAGTAATGCACTTTTGCATTATTTGACGCCTTCGGCCTTTCCAAAGCGTACCAACCTCACTCTTTGGTCAATTTGACCAAGGTTCAATACTTGGTTATCGAAGTTTCTGTATGTTACATACCCACTCGACAATTAGTCGATCCTGGATGAAGTCCAACTCTCGGCTTTCGAGAATTCACTTTGTTACAACCATGCTGTACCGGTACACCCCTGGTGTTAAACCGGTAACACATATTCCAGAATTTCGGTTTTGCACCGCTTCGACTCCGATTCGTGCCGAGCAATGCTAAAACTATTCTAACTCTTTTAGAACTTAATTCTAACCCTCCCAACATTGTTGGAATGTCAATTAGACTTTGTCCAACTATTCTCGACGCACTTTGGTCAATTTAACCAAAAGTGAACTAACACGACGAGGATTCCGTTAATTTCTCAAAGGTCACGAGGGCCGCCAAAACTCGCGAAATTCCAAGTCTCTGCTCGCCTCAAATTGCCCAGGGACACCACTTGGCCCATCCCGCGCCGATCTAAATGAAGATCGCCTACGCGGTGCTATTACTTCCTAAAACGCGACAACCTTATTAATCCTCGACCTTCTAGGTCGAACACGAACACTTAATACCGACTCAAATCGGGCGAAAGTCACGCAAGGTCGTCTATTCTCACTACTCTGTTTCATGTTGTATGCATCCAACATGAACACCCTCGGTTGAGAATAAACCACACCTTGAATCTACCTCTAACATCCGTTTTAGAGATTTACAATATAACCCAATCAATTTATTTTTCGCCAATAGTTACAAGTCCTCGTCTCTCACGAACCTTAATCTCCTATGGTTTGATATCCTAGGGTTTCCTAGGTCCAACTAAAGCATTTTCTATTATTCTTTTTATATTTCTTTTTATGCTCTGATACCATCTTATCTGTCACGCCCCGCGACCACCCGCCTATTTGGCCGGGTCGCGGCGCCGCCAACAGATCGCCGAACGTACAGGATTTCTCCTGTACTGCGGATAGAGTCTCCCCTGTACGTTCAAGGCATAGCAATCAATACAATGTGCGAAGTTCCAACTAGGAACACATTTTAATCAAGATTGCATAATGGAAGGTATCAAACAACATAACACATCCTATGTTATTACATGCATTCACATTCATACATTTTTACATCACAAATCTCATTAGATTCTTACATTAGCTTTCACTTAACTTCCAAATACAATCTGATTTAACATGCTTATTACAACTTGATTCTTTTCATTCTTTACATCCGTAAGTAACCGACTCGGGGTACCGCTATCTCTGGTCTCGGTGGTAGGGCGCTAACTATGATGCTACGCCCTTGCCTCGCGCCGCCGCGCCGCTCACGTGTGAACCTGTAATACCCCAAAGCCACGTGGGGTGAGAACCAACTCCATGATTCCCAGTGGGTACGGCCACCCAAGAAAAAAGCTCGACCAATAGGTCCAAGGGAGGCAACTGCAAGTTAGTTCAATAAACAGATAGATATATATATATCTTTATTATGCAACTAATAAAACCATGCCTTGCCTCACGAATGCAACAATGTCATGCTATATTTGAATCATGCAACTATACAAGTAGAATGAAGGATTTTACTTTCTATCATGCTATTCATAGCTTTTCCATAATTTTATATATTTTGTCACTTTACAATCATTGGTTACTTGCTCCTAAGGTTTTTCTCTACCCTAGCCAAGCTAACCACCTGACTCAATCTCGAGTCAATCAACTGCGGAATACCGCACCAATACCAGGCTCGAGGTAATGGACGTCTCACATACACCTCAGCCCCAAATCCACTTGACAGGGATACTCAATCTATAGCTCATAACGCTTAATGTACATTCACTTGGCTTTTACCCAATTGCATCGAGGTTCACCCAGTTCCTCTCGAACTCACAACCCAAAATCCCGTCAAAGCAGGGGGCCTCGAACCACCCCTAGGGACCATCTTAAGGGACCTCGCTCACTATGGTGTCGATTTTTGGAAACACACCGCTCGAGGAGGAGCGACCTCCCTCAAGTCAAGACTCAATGTGAGTATGATCCAATTCCCAATTTGGGAATATATAGCCATAAGCCACAATGCCACAAATGCCACAATCATGATAGGTTTTCTACCTATTTATTCATGCCGCTCTCTAGGTCATTCTTGTCTCAATGCCACTCTTGGTTAAACTATGTTTAACAACTGTGTTCTCTATGCCAATCAATGTCTCTATTGTCCATGTCACCTTTGTTCACTAATGTCCAAGTCCAACTCTCACATTCACACAATAATAGGGTCCTAACATACATGTCCATTATGGTTCTACCTTTCTCTATGTTCAACTTCGTTAGAAACATGTCATTGAAAGCAACCAAGGTTCACATGTACTTAGCCCTATCATGCATGAATGGTAAAAAATATATATGCTCAAATGCCACAAGTGTTTGCTAGGTTCATGACACTAGGTTCACACTATACTTGTTCAACCTATGTTCAAGACACTAGGTTCATATCTTCCATGTTTAACCTATGTCCATGACTCTAGGTTTAGTGCCACTCGATCTAATGTATATAGATTGTCCATATGCACATTTCCATTTCTTAACATTAACCACATACTTGCATTCATTATTTCTATATCATGCTTATCATACCATTACTTAGCATTATCCACATGCATGCTCTACAACATGTCATTATGCATTTCTTTAAGCATATTCTTATAATGTTAACATTTATATGCCCTTTATCTTATGCATTCAAATCATTAATCACATGCATTTATCTAGCATTCTATAATATGTTAACATACTTCTTTTCACATTCTTACATTATGTCAATATGCATTCCTTTAGCATTTCACATTATATGTCAACATGCATCAATATGAAATCTCATTTCTCTTAGACATACAGGCGATCTAGTCGCTTCGGTAAGCACAACCCACCTCAAATCGCTTTCCAATTGCTTGTCGACACTTGCAATCGGCCTCCCGCGGCACCCGGCACCCGGTTTGGCCCGATCTCTCGCGCGACCACCCGAACGGCCTCCAATTCACGATCCGAAAATTAAAGGTCTTCGGTTATGTGCCACGATGTTTCAAATCCGTTTTCATGGGTTTAGGATGTCGCCCCGGCCCTCCAGGCGAAAACGAAGCCTAAACGTCCGTTTCTTTAATAACTTCGCAACGGCTTGACGAATTGCCGAACCGACTTCGCCAACGAGTTCGTTTACCTAGCAATTAGGTTTACAGAGGGTCAAATGAGATCAAACCCTCATATTTACAAAACTAGTATTTTTGAGCCCTAAATTACAACTAGATAAAAATCCACCATTAGAGCCTTAGTTTCAAGCATCAAACCTCTAATTAGCATGCTAGAATACCTCTAAACCCATTCTTAGAGCTTAAAAATCAAACTAGAGAGAAATGCCATTAAAGGGTTTTGAAGCTTACCTTCAAAGCTTGCTCTAATGGAAAGGAAGAAGATAAAGAAGATGAAAAACAACTTCCAAGCTTGCTTCTCCACCAAAACCTTCAATTTTGGGAGAGATCTAGAGAGAGAAAAGGAGTTTTCTCTCTTTCCCTTTCCTTGCGTGTGTGTGTGTGTGTGTGTGTGTGTGTGTGTCGTGTGCGTGTGTGGTGTGCGGCCGAAGGAGAAGAAGAAGCAACAGCTTCTTCATAATACCCCTCAAACACTATTCACTCCAGGCAGCTTGAAATCTGATAACTTTCGTCGGAGCTCCCTGAATGTCCGTTTGAGCTCAAACTTGACAGTCATATGCGGTTTTACGTACTGAGTAAGAATATATTTTAAGTTTTCAGTTTCGACCCCATTTGGTAACCGAAAATTGTACCGAACTGTAATCTTTATCAGATAGCTGTCGGATTTTATTTCTCACTCTACGGGTGTCAGAAAAATATGAAACTTTAAATCTAACCTCATAAAAATATTTCCGACCTATCCTCCAATTTTCATAATTTTCTGAGACTGTGCATTTTCTGCTAATTTATCTGTCCCGTTTTCAACAGAAAATTCTAAATCTTTTGTTTTCATTCCGATTTCAGCACAACTCACTTTTGACTTATGTTTTACTTCTACAAATCCAATAAAAAAGGTTTCTCGCACTATTTTTATTTATTTTTATTTTTATACCAAAATCTGGTATGTTACATCGGTTCCCGTACGCTTGGTGTGTGGCAGAAAAATGCTGCGCACAAGAATGCTCTCGGGGTCCGGTCCTTCAGGAGGAGGGGATCGGTCCTCGTACGTGTAAAATAGGCATAATGGCACTGCCCACAAAGTTTGCTCTCGGCGACTGGTCCCTCTAAGGGAAGACCGGTCCCCGTCGCCCGAAAATGCCCTGGTTGGGCTGTGTATAGATGGCATTGTTGGAGGGTTTTTATGCAAATGTAACATGTTGGGGTTACTTGAGGGCCACTCCTCTCTCTTTCCTCTCACTCCCTCCAACCTAAACCTAAAACATAAGCTCTCTCTCTCTCTCTCTCTCTAAGCTCTCTCTCTCTCTTTCTTCTAGGAGGAAGGTAGGAGGAGGGATTGGTGGAGAAGGGTTCAAGAAGGTGGATCATCCCCTTCTTCATCTTCTTCCCTCCATTGGAGCAAGCTTATTGAGGTAAGCTCTGAGAGCTTTCATGGTAGATCCCTAGAAATGAATTTTTATACCTTGGAATTGGTTTTATTGGAAACCCTAGCATGTTAAGTAGAAGTTAAATGCTTGAATCTAAAACTTTGAGGGTAGATTCTTGCCTAGTTGTAACCTAGGGTTCAAAAATGGGGTTTTTGGAAACCTAGGGATTTGATCTAAATTGGGCATGTGTAAACCTAATTGCTAGGTTATCCGACGCGTTTGCGAAGTCGGTTCGGCGATTCGTCGAGCCGGTGCAAGGATATTGTCGAAGAGGATGTTCGTAGCTTCGTTTTCGCCCGGAGGGGCCAGGGCGGCGTTCTAAGATCGCAGAGTCAAGTTCCTAGCCGCGTTGCATCTCCTAGAGGTGGGTGGTGTCATCCCGAAGCAGTTGAGCTGCTCCCTATGTCTAAGTTATATATGTTGATCATACTTCACATGTGAACCTTGTGCATAATAGGGTATTTATATGGTTGCATTTTCTATTCTTGCATGCTCCTTTGTAGTGTAGCATAAAAGGCTTGACACGTGAACTTAGGGTGCATAAGATGAGCTTTTGTAACCAAGAACCCCATAGAGATAAGTGATAACTTGATCTTGTATTGATGAGAACAATGACATGTGCATAATATAGTCGAAACATTGTATCATGACGAGTGGCATGTAAACCAAGAGAATGGCTTGACGAGTGGCATTGGGACTTAGTGTAAAAGAACACCTATGGCATATTGACTTAGGGGATAGGTGAGTTTCGCTACTTGACACCTTGCATGAGATCGGTGTGACATTGAAGACCCCAGTTGACAGGATATCCTCAGTTGACGAGAATTGGATCATACTCACATAGTCTGTTTTAAGGTTGGTCGCTTAGTGCACTTCGGAGGTGGTCACGCAGAGGATAGACGTAGTTGTCTGAAGACGGTCCCGGGTGGGTTGAGAGAACCCTAACCTAGGGGATTTGAGATGTGAGTCGAGGGCGGACCTTCGGGTTAGCCAAAGGATTGGGTAATGAACTCATGAGAGTTATGCATACTAAGCATATTGAGCATATTGAGCATAGTAGAATTGCATTCCTGCTTGATAGAGGTATAGTGGCATGTTAGTAGATACATGACTATGTTGTTTATTCTCGTATCTCCAGGCATAGTAGCATGTTGCAACTTCTTTATTATGCATTCGTTTCAGTTTTAAATATCTATCTATCTATCTATCCGCTTATGTCTACTTAGACCTAGTGGGGAGATCGGCAGAGTCGGCGACCGAACCCACTGGGAACTATGGACAATAGTTCTCACCCCACTTTGTTACAGGGCCGAGTTCGAGCACTCCCGGCGAGGATCGTGGTAAGGGCATAGCGCCCTAGCTTAGTTAGCAGCTTCCATTTGCATTAGAGTACCTATGTACCTGTGAGATATCGATGTATCTATTGGAGAGTTGCATGTATTTTGGGTTTGTACTAGTTATGAGGTGAACTTGGATGTATATATTCATTTTGGGAGATGTAAATGTAAACTCGATGTGAATTGATAGTTGAATGTGATGTAATAGTTAGAATTCTCTCTTTGTTCACTTGTATGTTACTTGTGATTCTTGCTCTTACTTGTATAGCACTTGTGGTGCTTCTCGTTGAGTCATATATGTTGTTGAGCTTTTCCTGGGCAACTCTTGTACATGATTGTTGATGCTTTAGCCTTGGGCGGACAGGGGAGGTGCTGTCCGTTCGGCGTCTATTCGACGTGCCCGAACCGGCCAAACTGGCGATTTCGGGGCGTGGCAACTGCGACCACATATGAATACTCTTATATAGGTGGTTTCCTTCAGAAATGTGTGTAGAGTCACATCTCGCGAAAATTACCACCTTAGATCCTATTAAAAGGTATAAGCTCAACTTCAACCACTTCATAGAGTACTCACCATAGGGATAGGGTTGGAGCTAAATCTCCTCCATATAAATTGTAGAAAGTGCTCTTTGGCCAACTTACCTGCTTGTTTTTACCACGTTGAACGTTTTTCAAGGGATCTTTTATCACAAAGTTTGGGTTTCCACCACAGGAAGGCCCTTTATGGGTAAATCTCATCCCCCTCGATGACTCCAGAACCTTAGGCCCCTCGATGACTCCAGAACCTTCAGGCCTTTCATCAAGTAATCAGCAATATTCTGATTAGATTTGATAAAACTCAAAGGAACAATATCATGAGAGGTTAGCCATCTACTAGATTTCTGTCTCAATTTAATGTCTACTAAATTTAGAATTTACCAATTTCTTTTCACAAAAATCAATTGCACCTCGAGAGTCACACCGAATAAAAATAGGTGGAATAGGAAAAAAAAATCAAAGAAATCGATGACAGTAGGTTCTTGAGCCACTTGGCTTCAAGACTAGTGTCAAGAGCAACTAATTCAGCCTCCATAATACTTCTGGCTATTATAGTCTATTTGGTGGATTGCCAAGAAATTGCACCACCACAAAAAATAAATATATAATCAGAAGTGGATTTGATATCTAGAGAATCAGAAATTCAATTGGCATCGTTGTATCCCTCAATCAGATGATCTAAGAATTTTCATTCCTAAAATCACATCTGCTTTACCAAAATGCTTTATATCAAAATGATTTGATAAAAAGAATTTAACTTAGTTAATCAGATCAAGATCAGGAGCAAGGGTCAGGATGTCATCAACATAGAGGCAAAGAATAACACAAAGATCATGAAATAAAAACTATTATCAAAATCGTTGGTCAGAAATCCATATGATTCAATAACACTATTGAATTTCTCGTGCCACTGTTTATGTGCTTGTTTTGGTCCATATAAAGAACAGACTAATTTACACACTTTATTTTCTTGACCAGACATAAAAAACCTTTAGATTGAGTCATATAGATTTTTTCTTCAAGATCGCCATAAAGGAAAGCGGTCTTAACATCTATCTGATGAATCAAAAGCTTATGAATGGACGTTAATGTAAGAAGGACTTGGATAGTAGCTATGCGAGCAACAGGCGCATATGTGTCAAAGCAGTCAACATCAGCTTTTTGTTGAAAACCTTGACTTACAAGCCGCACCTTATACTTCTCTACCGATCCCTCAGTCCTTAGTTTCTTTCTAAAGATCCATTTACATCCTAAGGGTTGGTTTTCATGAGATAAATCAGTGAGAATCTAAATATTATTGCTAATAATCAACTCGATCTCACTATTTATAGCCTCTTTCCAAAAAAAAAAGCTTCAGAAGAACTCATAACTTTCTTGTAGGATGAAGCTGTATTTTAAACTAAGAAAGTAAAAAAATCTTTACCAAAGTTCTTTTTGTTACGAGCTCTCTTACTTCTTCTCAATTCGGCTGGTGGGTTAGGTTCTATAGGATCTAAACTATATAATAAATCAGACGCAGGTAAATGATCAGAGGTAGATGCATGATCAATAGTAGGCAGATAATCAGGAGCTGATCTAGAGATGTGGGTTTTGAAAGAAAAGATATTTTCAAAGAAGGTTGCATCTCTAGATTCAATCAAAATATCATTAGAAATTTTAGAAACTTCAGAGTTGGTCACTAGGAATCTGTAGGTGTTGCTATTTAAAGAATATCCAATGAAAATGCCATCTACAGTTTTAGGACCAATCTTTTTTCTTTTGGGTTCAGGAATAGATACCTTTGCTAAGCACCTCCATACTCGAAAGTAACTCAGCTTAGGGCCCGTTTGTTTTGGTGTAAGGGGAGTGATGGAACTCAAGTTCCATCACTTCCGTTATTTGTTTTGATGTAAGTGAAAAATATAATGTAACTCAAGTTACGTTAGAACTCCACTTCACCTACTCTCGACTTCTTCCTCTAAAGTGCCGAACTCAACTTTCACTACACTCAACCTCCTCTAAAAAATTTATTAAACAGTAAAACCTAAACTCTACTTCCTTTATAATGGGTTAGAATTACTTTATTTATAATAAATTAGGATTATCTTTAAATAATAATAAAAAAATTAATTATATAATAGATTAAATTTTATAGTGGTAAATTTACTACTATATTTAGGAGATAATGAGATCCACTTACTTACATCAAAACAAACAACGGAACTCAAAAAACTAATTTTACCAGCACCAAGTTACATCAAAACAAACAACAGAAGTGATTAAATTTAACTTTCAGGCGGTACGAGTTACGTCAAAACAAACAACAAAAAAATAATCACACTTCAGGNCCCCTTAGGTGCTCTTCCCTTCCAAAGTTTATAGGGTGTATGGGTTCTATCCTTAGAGGGAATCCTATTGAGGATATAACAAGCTGATAAAAGAGCCTCTCCTCACAAGTTCTGAGTTACATCAGAATTTAAAATCATGGTACCGACCATGTCTAATAGGATTCGGTTCTTTCTTTTAGTTACACCATTTGACTGAGGTGAGTATGTAGCAGTTACTTTATGAATTATTCCATATTCTTCGCAGAACAAATTTAATTCATTTGAAATATATTCACCTCCCCTATCAGACCGTAGAATTTTAATTATCTTCTCCAATTGGTTTTCGACCTTTGCTTTAAAGGCTTTAAACTTATTAAGGATTTTATCTTTGGTCTTTAAGAGATAGGTGTAACAATATTTAAAGTAGCCGTCTATAAAGGTCACAAAGTAACGACTTCCTCCACGAGTAGGACCTCTATTAGAATCACAGACATCACTATGAATCAGTTCAACAATCTGGATATCCCTATAAGGAACATATTTAAAAGGTTTTCTTGGCTAATTAGCTTGGGTACAAATCTCACATTTGGATTTAGTATCAATTTTGAATTTGGGTACAATGTTAATATTGGTCAATTTCTAGATATATCTAAAGTCACATGCCCTAATCTACCATGCTATACATCACAAGATTCAGTATTCAAAATAATTGTAGAAGAATAGAAGAAGAAGAATTTTTATTATCAACAAAAGAAAGTACATTCAGTTTGAACAAACCCTCAGATACAAAACCTTTTCTAATAAATATTTTTTCCTTAGAAATTACAACTTTATTGGATTCAAATACAATCTTATATCCTAATTGTACTAATAAACACCTACTAATCAAGTTCCATCGGATCTCAAGAGAATGCTGCACATTGTGAAGGATCAAAGTCTTTGCAGAAGTTAACTTCAGCTTGACTGTTCTGATCCCCAACACATTGACAGCTTTTTCACCTCCAATGGTTACACATCCTCCACTTGTGTTCTGATAAAAGAAGAATACGGACCTATTAGTGCAAATATGGACATCGGCTCTTGAGTCTAACCACCAATCTAACTCACGATAGATAAGGTTAACATTAGGTATAAAAGAGATTGACCTAAAAGTGGAGCTGGAAGGTTCACCCTCAATCATGTTGACCTAAGGTTTAGGGTATTTGCTCTGATTATTTTGGCCCTTCTTATAGACAACCTTTTTTTTCTTTCGGTAAAAGCATTTTGAAGCAAAATAGTTGTCCTGACCACATACATAACAGAAATCATCCTTATTCTTATTCCCACTAGAATAGTTGATATTAGGTTTCTCGGTACGGTTCTGATTTCGATTTGGGTTCCTATCTTTAAAACCTTTACCCTTAGGTTTAAAATTTTTACCTTTGGGTTTAGGCTCATGGCTCTAGTTTTGAATCTCGGTTAGATTTATGTTTGATCGGTTGTTAGACGGTTTAATCTCCTTAAGTCGGTATTGGTCTTCTATTCTAATAGCTTGGATTACCGATAATTCATCTTTCCTTAAAAGATAATTTTTACTATTTTACAATCATTCAATTTAGAAAATACCATCAACTAAAGGAAATAAGTCAATTAAATGCATATTAAAAAAGAGTAGAATTTCAAACAACAACATACCTGATGGACGACTGGAAAAAGAAAAGGTTGTAAAAAAGTTAAAAGTTAATATATATATATATATATATATATATATATATATAGAGAGAGAGAGAGAGAGAGAGAGAGAGAGAGAGAGAGAATCCGGCTGGGATGCTATCGATAGCACCAAGGATTTGGTGCTATCGAGTTTTCCACCGTTAGATTTAACCCCTTGATTATTTTTACTCGTTAGATTATACTATTCAACAAACCACCTACTCAACTGTCACGCCCCGAGCCCGGTCCTATTTGGCCGGTTCGAGCACGTCGAACAGACGCCGAACGGACAGCACCTCCCCTACCCGCCCAAGGCTCAACAACAAGTACAAATAGAGTATAAAATTTGCACATGCAGAAGCAAACATAATGGCCTGCACGAGGGCAAGCAATAGTCAAAGTGAAAGTACTAACTAATCAACATACAAGTACTATGATTAAATTTAAATCACATAGATGCATACAACTTGTATATTTGCATTCTTTTCTTTATCATCATTTCTTCTCTTTTACATCACATGATATCTCAAAATATAACCTTTGCATTGAACATAAACCCATTTTACATCATTCATTTAACATGTTCATGATATTAAGATCATCAAAATACAAAAGATGAGAACTAAAGGGTATGCAACTAAACCAAAATATGAAACCAACTCGGGTGGTCTCTAGCTATGGCGCGATACCTTTACCGCGATCATCCGCCGGCTCGCTCGGCCCTAGCTCTGTGGAAATAGTGGGGTGAGAACTACAACAAAGTTTCCAGTGGGTTCGGCCGCCGACCTCGCCGACTTTCCCGCTAGGTCTAAATCAGGCATAATAGAAGAAAGAATAGATAGTAGCCAACTAACAAATACAACTAATATGCTTGAACAATATATAGAATGCTATACTCAAATAGAATGCTCATGATGAATGCAAGTTTGCTTTACACTGTTCAATCTCGTGGCTAACCCGTCGGGCCCTAAGCCTCCTCCCGCCGGGTTACATAACTCACCAACACAAGTCCCTAATTGCGGGCCCTACGCTTCCTCCCGCTAGGACCGTCCTCTAGGGGTTCCACATCCCAGTGATGACAACTCCGGAGCTCATCGCTCGAGGGGGAGCGACCTCCCTTAAGCCAAGACTATAGGCGAGTATGATCAATCCTTATCTTTAAGAATTTCAATGCTCATGTGACCCTTAACTTTAAGGTTTTTACGTCACAATGTCACTATCTCTTTTCACTTGCATTCTTTGACTTGCACTAGTGTTATATATACTACTTTGTTCTTTATACTCATTTACAATGCCACACTTATTCTCTAAGTGTTCAACTCTAGCATTCTTGTTCTCAAGGTCACTAGGTTCTTTGTTTTATTCTCATGCATGCTAGACTCATCAGTGCCACACACTAAGTTCCATCTCTAGCATTCAATGCATTCACTAATGCCGCTCTCTACATTTATGTCAATATGTCACTTTTGTTCTTTAGCTCAACTAGGTTTTTTACCCCTTTCTAGGTTATTGTCATTGATCATGCATACATAGGGCTTATAAGTTCTTACTCTTTTACTATTACTTCACATGCATTTGTACTCACAACATGCAACAAGAAGCTCTCAATTAACCCTACTATGCACAATGCTCAACATTCACATATACTCAAAAATGACACTTTAGACATAAAAGAAAATTCAATATTTTCGGAATGCACCGCCCACCTTATATGGTTACAAGGGTGCTACGGTTGCTATTTTACAATCATTCAATTTAGAAAATACCATCAACTAAAGGAAATAAATCAATTAATGCATATTAAAAAATAGTAGAATTTCAAAAAACAACATACCTGATGGACGACTGGAAAAAAAAAAAGGTTGTGATAATGTATATATATATATATATATATATATATATATATATATATATGTATGTATATATATATGTATATGTATGTATATATATGTATATGTATAAATGTATATATATATGTATGTATGTATGTATGTATGTATATGTATGTATGTATGTATGTATATGTATGTATGTATGTATGTATATGTATGTATATGTATGTATGTATGTATGTATGTATATGTATGTATGTATGTATGTATATGTATGTATGTATGTATGTATATATGTATGTATGTATGTATGTAGATGTATGTATATATGTATATTATATATATATATATATATATATGTATGTTATGTATATATATATATACTATATATATATTAGAGTCCGGCTGGGATACTATCGAAGTACCAAAAATTTGGTGCTATCGAGGTTGTCACGTTAGATTTACCCCTTGATTATTTTTACCCGTTAGATTATACTATTCAACAAACCACCACTCAACCCTAATGGGGCTCATATCATCCTAATGCATCTTTTAATCCAATGGTAGAAATTAATAGCACTATGTCATTGGTCGTATTATAGTATTTCCAGCTAGTTTATTATATATTATATATGATATATATTAATATATTATATATATATATATATGAATAAGAATTATAATTTTTTATTTTTTCGATTTACCAAAAGAGGTAAAAAAAATTTCTTCACAAGATGTGTAGGCAAATAACTTTTAGTTGTCAAGAAACAAAGCTTGCAAGTGGCAATAAAAAAAAACTTCCCAGTGTAAAAAAAAGGGGTAATTGCCTATATACCCCTCATACCTTTGAAAATATCTTATTTACTCTTTTTTTTTCTTTTTAAAATACCCCTTATATGTTCCACCGTTATTGCAAAATACCTCCGCAATTATCTCCTGTTAAGTTAACTTGGGTTAAACGTGAGTTAAACATCTACCACAGTTAAAAAAAATTAAAAAGTCAATTTTGCCCTTAACTTAAGGGCAAATAAGAAATGTTGGTGACGGTAGAGGGGTATATTGGAAAAGACCAAAACTCAAAATACTTTTTGTGCCTCTGACTTTAAGGGCAAATAAGAAAGTCAGTGATGGTGGAAGGGTATATTTGAAAGGACAAAATAGTAATTTTATAGAGTTAACAGAGTTAATTAACAGATTTTAACTCTAGGGGTATATTAGAAATAGGTTGGAACGTAAAGAGGGTATTTTTAATATTAGCCTTCTAAGAGGGGTAAATCGAAAAGTCGGGAATTGCCCCCCCAAAAAAATACAGCTACCAAAAAGCTTGAAATAGCATGTGTCAAAGTTTTAGTTCATAAATATAGCAACTAATTCAACCCAATCATCAAGTTGACTATTGTTGACTCAATCGTTGCCCCTCATAGAGAGCAGGAGGAGAAAAATTTGTATAGAGAGAGAAACAAAGAGAGAGAGAGAAATAAACATTAACATTAGATAGTAAACATGATTCATCCCTTACCACAACGGCACGGATGGGGCGGCTATCTCTGTTGCTTTCCTTCAATGACCTAAACCGTTGCACCGTAGCCACCGAGCCCAATGTCAACTTCGGATTGACCCCCGCGAGGATTGTCTATGCCCTGAACCATTTCGTCATTGCCGCCGAGCCTGGCATCAACTTTGGATCGACCTCAATGATGATCATCTTTAGCATGGGAGGTGGCAGCGTGGCCCTCTACCCCTCCGTCACCGCGAGAATAGAATAAACAGTTTTGTTCCATATACTTTTGACTTATATATTTTTATTTTTAAACTTTCAATAATTAAAAATTTGTAATTACTAAATTAAAATTTAATTTTTAAAAAAGCATGTGTCTTATTCGAAGAAAAAGAAGAAAGCATTAAATTAAAAATTAAAGTGAGAGAAAGAGCACATATCTTGGCTATAGAGAAAGAAAAAGGCATGCACATTTCTAGGTGGGAGACACTACAAGATAATTATCATTCGGTGGTGACTTTATATCGCCACCAAATGTCTATAATGGCGACCAAAATTGTCACCATATGTTGCCGCAATAGATCCCGCCAGCGAATGAATCAGTGGCGAATATATATTTTGCCACTTTAAATGTAACTTTTTGTAGCGACAATAGTTGCTACGAAAGGGAATCATTCGGTGGCGACATTTTGTTCCCACCAATTGCTAGGATTTGGTGGCAACTAATTATTGCCACCAAGATTCAACTTTAGGTGGCAAATATTTGTCCCACTAAATATATCATTTAATGGCAAATATTTGTCGTCACTAAATATATCATTTAATGGCATCGCCACTAAATGTGTTTCATTTGGTGGCAAATATTTATCGCCACTAAATATGTTTCATTTGGTGGCAAATATTTATCGCCATGAAAAGTGTCTATTTGATGGAAAAGTGTCTACTTGATGGCAAATATATCATTTAATGGCAAATATTTGTCGCCATTAAGGGCATGTCTCGTTCATGATTGGAATAGGAATGGGAAATGGAATTGGATTGCTTTGGAATAGGAAATGGAATGACGAATCATCCAAAAATATTTGGTTCATTAATGGAATGGAAATCAGAATTAAATTTAAAATTTTTTATAGAGAGTTTTAATTAAGAGAGAGGAAAGTGATGAAGGGAGAGGAGGTAGGTGTTGATGAAAGAGGATATTGAATAGTTTACTTTGAAATGGGCCAATCCGGAATTTAAAGCCGGATTGGATCATAAATGGATTTGGCCATTCCCATTCCAGAGTGGAATGGGAATCGGAATCTGATTCCTATAAAACAAACGGCAACTATCGGAATCAACGAATTCCATTCCGATTCCATAATCTAAAATAGATGAACCAAACATGCCCTAAATGTGTTTCGTTTGGTGGCAAATATTTATCGCCACTAAATATGTTTTATTTGGTGGCAAATATTTATCACCATGAAAAGTGTCTATTTGATGGTAAATACATGTCACCACTAAATGTAACATTTGGTGGCAAAAATTTGTCGCCACTAAATGAGCATTTAGTAGTTGCGACATATTATATTCACATTCGATAGTATTATTTTTTGCTACCAAATGTTCATATACAAATATATATTGGCAAGATAACAAAAATTATAAGCAAAACACATTCAAACTAAACTCCAACATGACAAATCATTTTAAAATAATGTTATACATTAGTTTCTCTAACAATATCAACAAAAATAAAGAAACAAAACAAGAATCCATCAAGTTGCCAACTCACAACATAAATATTTAGAGAAAAAAAAACTAAAAATTATTACTCAGTCATGGAAGATAAAAAAACATTCAATGCCTCAATTGATATGTACAAAGCATCTCACTTAGACTTGGAGCATCCGTGTCATATACCGAAACTTCGGTAGGTTATATCGAACTTTAGTCAAATTGACCAAAGTGCGAAGTCGGTCGCTTCGGAACACTTCGGAAAGTCTGAAATGTGTTGGAATGGTACTTAAGAGTGTTAGAGGACCTTGGTGAGCAGCTGGGAGAGATTCTGCAATTTTCGCAGAAAATATGCTCACGGGGTCCGGACCTTGTGCAGGGTCCAGACCCCGTAGCCGAATTTTGCCCAGTTCGGGCAGTGCATAAGGTGGCAAGTTAGAGGGGTTTTATGCAATTGCGTTTGAGTGGGGTAATATGAGAGGGGTTGAGGGCTCTCTCCTCTCATTTCCTCACACTCACACACCAAAAGAGAGCTCTCTCTCTCTCTCTCTCTAAGATCTCCCTCTCTCTCTCCTAGGGTGGAGTCAAGAGGAGGATTTGGTGGAGAAAAAGGCTTGGAGGTGAAGCTTCTTCCTCTTCTTCTTCCTTGGCTCAAGAAAAAGCTAGGTTTTGAGGTAAGCTTCTAGACCTCTCATGGTAGAACTTTAGGGTTTGGTTTAAATGCCCTAGGAATGGATCTAGATGAGTTTCTAGATGGTATTATACTTGCTATTGCTTGAATCAAAGGGTTGTATGTAGTGTTCTTGCAATAGTGGCCTTCTAGGGTTTGGTTTGGGGTTTTTGCCTTAGGTTGGGTTATATGTAAATTACTCTCGTAGAACCCTAATTGAAGGTAAAACCGACGCATTGGGAGACTCGGTTCGAAGATCCGACGAGTCTACGCGGAGAAATTTAAGAAAAAGCCCGTTTTGGCTTCGTTTTGCTGCAGTCAAGGGAAATAAGCGACCAAAAATCATAAGAATTGAATCGTAGCACCTTAGCAACACCACGAGGTGGGTGGTGCTATCCGAAATTCTTAAATTTTCCTTTATGTCTAAATGTCCTTTCTTGAGCATATATGTGTATATGAGTTTCATGCATTGTAGGGTGAGTTGAGATTATGTTGATATGTGTTCTGCATGCTTTTAATACAAAATGCATATGAGATGTTAGTGAGCTATTGAGACTTGTAAACCCTATAAATGTATGAATTGTGGCAAGAATCTAATTGAGGCTAAGAACATAGTGACATTATGACATATGAGAACACATAGGGTATGTGGCATTAATGAATATAATGAATGCTAGTGTTGAACACATAGGGTGTGTGGCATTACTGAGTCATGAATGCTAGAAATGAGACACCTAGTGGTGAGGCTTTGATGAGTATAATAAATGTTAGAGAGCTAAAGAATGCTAAAGAATGAAACGATTGTATTATGACATATGTGAACATAGCATCCTCAAAGCTGAGGCATCCTTATAGTTAAGGATTGGATTGAACTTGGCATCCTTATAGTTAAGGATTGGATTATACTCACCTATAAGTCTTGGCTTGAAGGCGGTCGCACCTCCTTGAGCTATGAGCTCCGGAGTAGTCATCACTGGGTTAGAGTTTCCCCAGAGGACGGTCCCGTCGTGTTGTAAGAGTCTCCTCGATATTAGGGATTTGAGTTGGTGAGTCGTTTACGAGAAACCTACGGGTTAGCCAAAAGGATTGGGTATTGGAAAGTGGATCTTGTATGCATCATGAGCATCCTTATTGTTGTATTTTGTTCAGGCATATTAGCTGTATTTGTATAGCATTGTTACTATCTATCTGTTTATTTCTTCTATTATGCCTAATTTAGACATAGTGGGAAAGTCCGCAAGGTCGGCTCCCGAACCCACTGGGATTTTTGTTGTAGTTCTCACCCCACTATCTTCTACAGAGCCGGGGCCGAGTGAGCTGGCCGAGGATCGCGGTAACGGTATCACTCCATAGAGTGACCTCCCGAGTTTAGTTTCATACCCTTTATTATCATCTTTTGTATTTGATGATGTATGATGTGTGGATGATGTATAAATGTAAAAAGCTTATTTTGGGAGATGTAAAATATTTTGGAGTTGCATTATGTGATGTATAAGAAAAGAATGTAAATGTTGAATGCATGTATGTGATTAAAAGTTAATCATAGTACTTGTATGAATGTAATAGCATAGAACTTTCACTTTTGGCTATTGCTTGCCCTCGTGCGAGCCATATATATCTACGTTCCGCTGTGTAGAATTCATATACCTGATCTGTACTTGTGTTGAGCTTTGGGCGGACAGAAGAGGTGCTGTCCGTTCGGCGTCTGTTTGACGTGCCCGAACCGACCAAATAAGCGGGCTCAGAGCGTGACAATCCGGGCGTATCATAATCTGCAAGATAAAGATAATTTAGAAATTACTCTAGAACAAAATAATCACAATTAAAATTATAATCACAATTAAATTTAAAATCACGATTAAAATAATATATGCTTGACTAGAGTTATTTCTTTTTTTTTTCAAAAATCATATGTACAAAACTACATTTGTAAGAAACTGTCACCATAAATAATAAAACAAGTGGTTTGGATTTGAACTGATGGAAAAAAGACGAGCACATCCAAGGATTTGCAATGTTATACATGTTCCATCTCACATCTTGGTGAGTACACAAACAATATATAAATAGTGCTATTAACATCAGGAATTTTGTAGAATCTTTTTTCAACTTATTATTACCCCACAACCAATCTGTTTTGGTAGGTCTTTCTGTTTATGTTTTGTAGACAAGTAGTTGGACGATGCTGACCAAGTTTCGAAGTGTTATAATTGTTGCTTTGTTTTAGTTGGGTATTAAATGCCGGGTTTTAGCTTCGCTCTGCAGGAATATGTGGATCCATTCCATCTTAATTCATCCACGGAACTATGCTCCGTATTCTAGTTGATCAACAACAACAATCATGCAAACATGATACGAAAGTATCCAAGATGGGTTAATTTTACTTTCATTTGATTAATGCAAAGAAAAGTATTTATACCGGTATTAGGAACATCTAATGTAGGTGGCGTAGAATCTCTATGCTGAAGTCTTGGAATAGAAAACCATGTGGAATGATGCAAGCGACGTGATACTGGTGAAATGACGCAGGTGACATGATGCTTGTAAAGTTCTGTAGTGATTTCCTTCAATGATCGAACCAAAGAATGTTGAAACCAAACCTAAGAATGCTGAAAAGATTACGAAACATAAAATAATAACCCCAAGTTCATCAATTTGGTACTACATTTTAAGTATAAATTTAGGAAAGGCATAAGTTAAATATTGCACTTCGAAAAAAAACATTAGAAGATATTTCAACACCAAAGTTAAACCACTATAGGATGATAGAGCTGAATCACAAAAAAATGATTAAACAACGATTTTATTTCAAAATAGAAGGGAGTAATGGAGTAAATTTTGCTATTCATGATCTCAATGATTAGCAAAAGTCAACTTGCTGCATGAGTAGAAAACTGTAGACTCTTAGATTTCTGATAGGTTCATCAGAAATGTAGCTATATATGCTATCTCTTGGGCATCCTAATTCTGTTTCTATAAGCTTCATAGTGACATCTCTTCGGAAAGGACGAACTTTCTCATGTAACTCGGACAGTGCCTGAAAAAGAAGTCAAGAGCATTCAGCTCATTTACTCCTCAATTAGTTCCCATGAAATATTACAACTGCTTGAACACCTCAAGCAATTAAAAAAAAATTAAAGATATAATAGAAACAGCAAGAACAATAACTAGGAATGACAAAAATTCTAGGAATATTTTACCAAACCTCGTAAATATCTGGTCCAATTATATCTGGCCTTGTAATCTGCAGAGCAAAAGAAAATGTTCCAGACAGATGAGAATCACTAACAGTAATGTTATGCAATACATTCCCCATTTCTGCATGTCATAAAGTACCAAGTAATTTAATATATAATATGTATTTCAATAAGCTGTCCTACCTTTGATGAAAGTTGGCCCAAGATTCAGCAACGTTTCCTTAAGCTATCTAGCTAATATAGAATTCTGGGATATCGTACCTTCCATTCATTTTCAAGCCAAGCCTCCTACACTTGATTCTTCCAGGTGTTCACAATTTTATGGCAGCAAAGACAAATGAAGAGAATATCGACAAATCAACAATGTTTCAAATGAATTTTTACTGCTGTTAGAGGTCTCCTGTTGTAGTCCTACATCATGGCAATGTTATAGGCCAGAGAATAAAGGGTCAAGATTGGAGTAGTTTTCAGCAGACAACAAACAGAAATGTCCAGCAAAGCTAACCCAAAAATAGATGCCTAGGATATCAAGCTGAATAGCATAAGAGGAAGATTAAGATTTAGTAAGCAACCGGCATATATACTGAACAAACTAATTGAAAAATAATGTCTAGGATGGCATACTGAAGGACACTATAGCTAGATTCCACAAATAACCAGCACACAAACTCGACAAACTAACTCAAAAAGAGATGTTTAGGATGGCAAACTGAACTACCAGGAACGATACAAGATTCGGCAAATAACTGGCCTATATACTCATCAAACTAACAAAAAATTACGTGTAGGATGGCGAACTGAATTTGAAAAACAATAAATACAGAGAAATACAAATTTGAACTTCAACTTTATGATAAGATATTGAATTCATAATCAGTAACTCAAAATAAAGAATTGAATATGCAATTCAAATTACATTCAAGATGAATAGTAACTAATCATATATCATTTTGAGGAGGAGGTATCCACTAAAATAGCAGGAAAAGTAACTAATCATTATTTAAAAAAAGGAAAATGAAAAAAGGAGACATTAATGGCATCATTCTCCAATTGAGTTTCATCCCAGCGTGGAAGGGAGGTACTTCACATTAACGTAGCATTACTTTTCACCATTAGAATAAGATTTGGGAGCCTCCACGAGAAAAGAAAAACATCTAAGTACCATATGAACTAACTAGGCTCCTTGTTAATTGTTACCAAGGGGCAAGGAAATCGACAATTGCGAACTAAATATCATAAGAAAGAAACGCACAAATGGAATGTAATATACCAAATCTCCGAGTTATGATGCTAACTTTGATCGAATTGATCAAAGTGAGGCATGAGCGTGATGTGTGATGTCCTCGAGTTACTTTGGAGGCGTGGGGATGGTTAATTGTGAGTTTCGGAGGTGTTTAAGTGTTTCCGGCGCAAGTTGGGCGTGAAAACGGACTCCGGAACACTATTGCTGTGAGATTGCAACTTTGGCATTGAGTACTGGTACCAAGTCAATGCGGTACCGGTACCCAATAGAAACAGGAGATGGGTAGCTCTCGGGTTTAATTTGGTTGTGTGGAGCTGCGTATCGGTACCAGAGGAGGGGTACTGATACTCCACCAGTTGCCCGAAAGATGAGCTGATCTCGGGTTTGTGATACTGTCAAGCTGGGTACCTGTACTGTTCATCTAGTATCGGTATTCGACAGATTGGGTACCGGTACTGAGTGGCTAGTACCGGTACAACGCGATCAAACCTGAAAGACTAGCTCTCAGGTTTGGGAGACTGTTTGGGGTGTGTACCGATACTGTGCAGCTGGTACCAGTACTGGACTGGTCGGGTACTGGTACCGGAATTGTGTAACGGTACTCCAGGTTAGAATTGAGCTTATGTAGCTCTCGGGTTGGTGGCTGGTACCGGTACTGTGCACCTGATACCGGTACTAGAGGCCTCGTGACCGGTACTCCAACCCGAGTACCGGTACTCAGACTAAAAGGACTGAATTGTAATGGTTGAGTAAGACTTTTGTGAGGGGCCTAATTGTAATTGCTGGGGTCTATATAAATAGCCCCAACCTTACACCTGTTATTCCCATGCATGAGAGGGGTTTGTTATCATCTCCTTCTCATCTCCTTCTCCTTCTCTCTCTAGGAACCCTCCCTCAAGGTGGAGATTAAGAGAAATTGAAGGTGGAATCAAGTGGTTTTGGTGGAGAAGAAGCCCAAGAGAAAGGGGGATTTCGTGGAGCAAAAACTTAAGGTAGGTTTCTTGCATTTCTTTGTTAGGGTTTAATTTAATTACAGTTTTGAGTTTCTTGGATCTCTAGAGCCTTGTTTATGCTATGAAATTCCAAGAAAAGTGTATAATGGGTGTCATGTACGACCCTAGGGTTAAAAATAGGGATTTGTAAAATGGGAGATCTAACATAGTTTTGATCTCTTATAGCCCTAATTGAAGCATAATTCGACGCGTTGGGTGTTCCCATGAATGAGATGGCTTTGTTATCATCTCCTTCTCATCTCTTTCTCCTTCTCCTTCTCTCTCTAGGAACCCTCCCTCAAAGTGGAGATTAAGAGAAATTGAAGGTGGAATCAAGTGGTTTTGGCGGAGAAGAAGCCCAAGAGCAAAGGGGATTTGTGGAGCAAAAACTTAAGGTAGGTTTCTTGCATTTCTTTGTTAGGGTTTAATTTAATTACCCTAAATGGTTTAGTTTTTAGTTTCTTGGATTTCTAGAGCCTTGTTTATGCTATGAAATCCCAAGAAAAGTGTACAATGGGTATCATGTATGAACCCTAGGGTTAAAATGGGAATTTGTAAAATGGGAGATCTAACATGGGTTTGATCTCTTGTAACCCTAATTGAAGCATAATTCGACGTGTTGGGTGTTCCCATGCATGAGAGGGCTTTGTTATCATTTCCTTCTCATCTCCTTCTTCTTCTCTCTCTAGGAACCCTCTCTCAAGGTGGAGATTAAGAGAAATTGAAGGTGGAATCAAGTGGTTTTGGTGGAGAAGAAGCCCAAGAGCAAAGGGGATTTTGTGGAGCAAAAACCTAAGGTAGGTTTCTTGCATTTCTTTGTTAGGGTTTAATTTAATTACCCTAAATGGTTTAGTTTTGAGTTTCTTGGATTTCTAGAGCCTTGTTTACGCTATGAAATCCCAAGAAAAGTGTATAATGGGTATCATGTATGAACCCTAGGGTTAAAAATGGGGATTTGTAAAATGAGAGATCTAACATGGGTTTGATCTCTTGTAGCCCTAATTGAAGCTTAATTCGACGCGTTGGGAGGCTCGGACGAAGTTCCAATGGGTCTACTGCAAGATATTTAGGATAAGCCTCATTTTTGCTTTGTTTGTCGGGGGTCGAGAGAAGTAGACGTCTAAAAATCACAGGACTTGGCTTCTCGCATCTCGGTATCCCCACGAGGTGGGTAGTGCTATCCAAAATCTTAGAATCCTTCATTATGTCGATGTTCCCTTGTTGAGCATATATGTTTATGTATAGTTGGCATTTATGCATTATAGGGTTGATGTTATTATGTGGCTGAGATGTGGGCAATCTTATGTGCTTTCAATGTAGAAAACATGTGAAACAATAAAGGACCATGACATAGAACCCTATGAATGTAGGAACAAGGTATAGGACTATGACAATAGTAAACAAGGTGACATTATGACTAGAGGGAATGAATAGCACCAAGAATTATGAATGCTAGACAAAGAAAAACTATGTGAACATTGTGGCAATAGTAACATGGTATCCTCCAAGTGAGGATTGGATCGTACTCACAGATAGTCTAAATGCTTGAGGGTGGTCGCTCCACCTCAAGCGGTGAGCTCTGGAGTTGTCATCAACTGGGCGGTAGCGAAATTCTCCCCAGCAGACGGTCCCGTCGAGTTGTAGCGGTATTCTCCCCGCCAAAAAGAAATTTGGTTTGGTGAGTTGGGTTTAACCAAATAGTTAACAAAGTGGATTAGGTAAAGGTAAAGGTAAAAAGTGAATTGCATGCATCATAAGTATATTACCTATTGTTCAATTTTGTACAGGCATTGTAGTAACATTAGTATGGTTACCTATCTATTCTTTCTTTCTACATATGCCTGAGTAGACCTAGTAGGTGAGTCGGTGAGATCGACGGCCGAACCCACTGGGAACTTTCATTAGTTCTCAAATTACTAACTTCGCAGATTCTAGCGCGAGCGGGGCGGTCGAGGATCGCGGTAAGGGTATCGTGCCCTAGGTAGTGGGCTTCCTTCGAGTTTAGCTACACCCTTTTTGGTTTCATCTTTTGTACTTGATGAAATAGACTATGTATAGGAGATGATGTTATGTACTTGAATAATATATCATGTACTTGGGAAAATGAATGTAAATAGTTTGTGATGGAATATGAATGCATGTATAGCTAGATACTTTCACTTGCTTGTTGCTTGCCCTCGTGCAAGTCATGTATATTGACATTATTTCTGGGCTAATTCTTTATACATGATGACTGTTATTGTTTGTTGAGCCTTGGACGGATAGGGGAGGTTCTGTTCGTTCGGCGTCTGTGCACGTGCCCGAACCGACCAAATTGGCGATCGCGGGGCGTGACATGAAAATTTAAATTTTACCTAAAATTTAGGGCAGAGTCAAATTAAATATTGGTAAATATATTTATTAAAGTTGTCAACAGAATCTGATCACATTCAGTAGAGTTTGTTCAAACACCATGTAATTTTATTGTGAAGAGCAATTATATAATCAATAATGTTATACCCACAACATAGAAGAAACTAAGGGCTCGTTTGGTTCGAAGTCCGAATCGGAATCAGAATCGGAATCGAAATAAACTGGAATCGAAATCGGAATGACTCATTACCTAATTATGTTTGGTTCGTTGCCTGAATCGGAATCGGAATAAATCATTCCCATCATCGGTGTTTGGTTCAAGCAGATATAAAAAACGTAATCAAATTAATATACTAACTTTATTTTTATAATATATTAATTTAAATTCAAATTGAAAATTAAATATTAAAAATTTACATCAAAATTTTGAAATAATGTCAAAATTTTAAATCAATTTTATTAAAAAAAAAAAGTAACTAAATTTTTATTTATTAAAAGTCAAACTTAAATTTACAGTTTAAATTNTTATTCAAATTCAAACTTAAAATTACAATTCAAATTTTAATTTGAATCCATAAATTTAATTTAAGTTTTAAATAAAATTTGAATAACTTTATATAAATTAAAATTTAATTTAAATTCAAATTCATAAGTTAGATTCGAAATACTTGATTAAATTTTAATTTTTAATTCAAATTAAAATTAAAATTTAAAATTATAAATTTAATTTATAAATTTAAACTCATATTTTAATTAAAAAAATTTGAAAAAATAAATTTAATCCGAATAAATATCAATTCCGTCCGGATTCAACTTCCAATCCGGCTTAGGAGGCCGGATTGGAAAAAGTGGTAATTGGATAATTCTCATTCCACTCAGGAATCGGAATTGGAATAGAACTCCCGCGTACCAAACACCTACAAACGGATTCGCCCATTCCGATTCCGATTCCAGGGTGAAAAAGAAGTGAACCAAACACGCCCTAAGAGGCAATAGAAATCCCCATCTCTCTCTCTGAGTTATGGTCGAAGCAAATAATACCAAATCCAAGAAACTAATACCAAATCAGAGCAACTAGAAGCCTAATAAACATAAAAAATAGAAAAAATCAAGCAAAAATTGCATAAAAAACACTCCACCATCCTTATTATTATAGAGAGAGGCTCACTGGCGAGAAGATCGGCGGCAAAAACCTCGTCGCCTATGAGGTCACCGGCGAAGAGATCGACAGAGAGGGGCTCGCCAGCGAGAAGATCGGCGGCAATGAGCTCGTCGCCTATGAGGTAACCGGCGACGAGATCAACGGAGTGGGGCTCGCCGGCGAGAAGAACGGAGAGAAGCTAACCGGCGAGAAGATCGGCGGCGAGGATCTCGTTGGTGAGGAGCTCGCCGGCGAGGGGTTGCCTAGGAGAAGAGGGGTTTAGGTGAGGGAGATGGTGGAGAGTGGGTTTAGGCGCCTGAACCTATAGGCGACGAGGGGAAATGGGTCCAGGTGAGGGAAAGGGTGGAGAGTGGGTATTTTTTTTTTTTTTATTTAAGTGTAGATTTTTTTTCTTTTGGAGGAAATGAAGTGGTTTTTTTTTTTTATCCTTTTAATANTAAAATGTACACAAAGTCTCCAAACTATGAGGCCATTAAAATAGCATTTTAATTTTAATTATTTTTATTAAGATTAGTTTATCTTTTAATTTTTTAAAATATTTATTAATTTTTAAATTAAAATTAAAAATTTATTAAATTTATCAATATTTTTATCAAGTTTAGTTAATTTAGTTAATTTTTAACAAATAAATTTATCAATAAATTTTATTTTTAACAAATAAATAATGCACATTATTTTGAAAATAAAAATTTTAAATATTTTATTTTGATTGCAATTTTATTAATAAAATTATTAAATTATTTAATTTAATAAAATAGATATAAATTTGAGTTGACACCTTAGTTTCAACTAATTTGTAGCAATTATTTGTGCCACCATATGTGATTTTAGAGAGAGAGTAAGCAAATATATTAATTTATTGCGACTTTTTTTTACCACCATATGTGATTATATAGCGATGACAAAATAGATATTTAGTGACGGAAATAATAATGATATTTTAAGTTAATTAATAAGTGACAATTTTTTTATCGCCACTATATGTAACCTTATAGTGGCAACCAACTAGTAATTTAGTGACAAAAGTAATATTGCCACTTTAAGTTAATTAATCGGTGGTGATTTTTTTTGTCGCCACCATAAATAAATATATAGTGACAAAAAAAATAGTTATGTAGTGGTGATAATAGTATTGTTACTTTAAGTTAATTAATTGATGGCAATTTTTTTTATCGCCACCGTAGTAACATATAGTGACAACAACATAGTTATTTAGTGGCGAAAATAGTATTGCCACTTTAATCTAATTAATTGGCGGCAATTTTTTTTATCGCCACCACTATATAGTGGCGACAAAATAGTCATTTAGTAGCAAAAGTAGTATCGTCACTTTCAATTAATCAATCGGTAGTAATTTATTTTATCGCCACCATAGATAACTATATAGTGGCGACATATTTTATCGTCACTTTATTTTTGCCACTAATACTATCTTTTCTTGTAGCGAGAGTTCATGATGGGAGAGAAGGAGAGGAAAGAGAAAAAACAAGTCTTAAAAATTAATTTTTTAGAAAGAGAAAGAAAGAAAAATATTAAAAAATAGTCCTTGCGTAAGTCCAACTTCGAAATTTAGTGCATTTACTTTATAGTTCAATATTTATCTTTTAAACTTTTAAATATGGCATTTTTAAAAATGTATAATTACTAAAATCATTTTTTTATTTTTTTAATAAAATCATGTCTCTTGTCTGAAAAAAAGAGAGAAATAAGAAAAAATAAAAGTGAGAGAGAGAGAATGAAAGCACATATTTTAATAATAGAGAATGGAAAAAAGTAGGCACATTTCTCCTTGAGAGAGAGAGAAGAGATAAAAGGTATATTTCTTATTTGGAGAGAGAAAAGAGAATATTAAATAAAAATTAAATTAAGAGAGAGAGAGCACTTTCATATAGGCCTTTTTGTATAAAAAATCCACTTATTTTGGGCTTTTGCAAAATCGGACCATCTTTTTTATTTTTGCAGATTCGGTTCACTTTTTCAGCAAACTGACCAAAATACCCTTATACATTTTTCTCTCTCCTTTTTTTTTTTCTTTCGTTCTTTTTTTCTTTCTCTTCCCAGAGAGCGGCGGAGGCGGAAACGTCACCCCCTGCCCCGGCGACGTCGCGCGCTCGCCCGCTGGAGCACCTTTAAGGATAATTTTGTTTTCCCTTCTTTCTTTTCTTCTTCTTCTTCCTCCTGCTGGAGCACCTTTCTTTTTTCTTTTTTTTTTCCCTCTTCCTCCTCCTCCTCTTCTTCTTCTTCTTCTTCCTGTAGGAGCACGGGGCGAAGGGCGTCGCGGAGGACGTGGGTGAACGGCGCGGCAGCAAAGAGCCGGGCCAGAGGGAGCCCTCGTCGCACATGGTGCGAGCGATGCAGTCGACGAAGCTGCGGAAGCGGCGGCGGTACCCGAGGAGCGCGACGTTCACCTCCTGCGTCTGGAGCAGCATGCTTTATTCTATCGCAATTGCGTGCATTTACAATCCCTTATTATTCGCGCAGAGAAAGAGCCAAAAAAAAAAAAAGAAAAAAATAGCAGTGGGTGGTTTTTTTATTTTTATTTTTGCGTTTCCATCTTTTTTTATTTTTATTTTTGTTTTTCTCTCCAGTTTCTTGATCTCTTTCTCTTATCATCATCATCATCTTCTTGGGTGTTTTTTTTAAAATTTTTTATTTTTTATTTTAAAGATTTCTCTAAGGGGGGCGAGCGCCAAGAAGATCACGCGCGACGTCCTCCTCCAGAAGGTCTCCCACGAATGTGTAATGGTGCAAATAGTGTAATGGTATAATGGTTCAAATGGTGTAATGGTGTAATTGTGCAAATGGTATAATGGTGTAATGGTGCAAAATTGTAATGCTGTAATGGTGTAATGGTGCAAATGGTGTAATAGTGTAATGGTGCAAAATGGTGTAATGGTGTAATGGTGTAATGGTGCAAATGGTGTAATGGTGTAATAGTATAATGGTGCAAATGGTGTAATGGTATACTGGTCCCCACTCCTCGCCGGCGCCGGCTGCGCCTCCGCCTCCCCCTCCTGCGCCCTGCCGCTCGGCCTCCCCTTGATCGCAACCATTGCCTCGTCCTGGTCGTAGTCCCCGCCCAGCCGCGCGTCCACCTTCTCCGGCCACCTCCCCGCAGCCCAGCGCTCCCAGACTCACTCCACGAGGATGAGCTCCTCGGGCGCCGCCTTGGGCTCAATGGGGCGGCGCCCGCAAGCAGCCTCGAGCGCCAGCGCCCCGAGGCGAACACGGGGGACGCGGTGGTGGCGCGCCCCGTGCGGGTCATCTTGGGCACAAGCGAGTCCCAGGCTGGGTTTCGGGGAAGAAAGGTGTCCTGTCGATCAGAGATCAGATAATAGTAGTAGTAATAATAATAATAATAATTAGTATAAATAATAGTTTTTCTGAAAAATAAAAGCTCTAATTATAGTGTATCGCTGTTGAATGAGAAAATAGCATATGGGAGCATTATGTGTGTGTAACTAACAAGAGCCTAGTAAGCCCTATAATTTGGGATTTTAAAAGAGAGCATGCATAGGTGTAATAATGGAATGGGATGGAATTTTTTTTTTATTATTATTATTATTATGGAGATGTAGGAGCAGGTGGGGCTGACGAGGAGGGAGCGGCTGTGGGCGTGGGCGAAGGCGGCGCCTCGTGCTCCTACAGGAAGAAGAAGAAGAGGAAAAAGAAAAAAAAAAAGAAAGGTGCTCCAGCAAGAGAAAGAAGAAGAAGAAAAAAAAGAGGAGAAAAAAAAAATTATCCTTAAAGGTGCTCCAGCGGGCGAGCGCGACGTCGCCGGGGCAGGAGGTGACGTTTCTGCCTCCGCCGCTCTCTGGGAAAAGAAAGAAAAAAAGAACGAAAGAAAAAAAAAAGATGAGAGAGAAAAATGTATAAGGGTATTTTGGTCAGTTTGCTGAAAAAGTGGACCGAATCTGCAAAAATAAAAAAGATGGTCCGATTTTGCAAAAGCCCAAAATAAGTAGATTTTTTATGCAAAAAGGCCTTTCAAATATATTATATTTTACTTATATTTTAAAAAAGTAAAATTTAAGTATTTTTAAAAATGTATAATTACTAAATTCAATTTTTAATCTTTTAAAAAAAGTTATCTCTTGTTACACATTTTCAAAAATACTTAAATTTCACTTTTCTAAGAGAGTGCACATAATTTGGTCATACAAAATGCAAAGAAGCATCCACACTTGAGAGAGAAAGAGGAGAGAAAAAAGGTTTCTCTTATTTGAAGAGAGAGAAGAGAGAGAGAGGAGAGAAAAAAAAGTATCTCTTATTTGGAGAGAGAACAAAACATTAAATAAAAATTAAAGTAAGAAAGAGTACTTTTAAACTTTTAAATATAGTGTATTTTATTTATAATTTAAAAAATAAAAAATTAAGTATTTTTGAAAATATATAATTATTAAAGTTAAATTTAAATTTTTTTTAAAAAAAAATAGTCACGTCTTTTGTTTGAAGAAAGAGAGAAAAGAGAAAATTAAATTAAAATTAAACTCTAAGAGAGAGAGAGAGAGGAAAGAGGTATGTATATTTCTCAGTGGAGAGACAGAGGAGATCAAAACGATATGAATATTAAATAAAAATTAAAATAAAAGAGAAAGGACACACTCTGTCAAAGAGAAGAAGATATAAAGAAAACACATGTCACATTAAGAGCTTGTTTGGTTCAAAGGTGGAATTGGAATGGATAATGGAATGAGAATGAATTGGAATAAATTGGATTGGCTCACTCCCTCAAAACATTTGGTTCATTTGTGGATTGGAAATTGGAATGGTTATTCACATTTCATTGTTTGGTTCGTATAAACTAAAAAATTATAGGATACCATAATACTAATTTTACTCTCAAATATAATTTTATATTATTTAAAATTTATGAAAAATATAATACTATTCTCTAATAACTTTTCCAAAAAAAATATCAAATTTATTTTTAAAAACTTTTATTGATGTGGGTTAGGGCTAGGGTTTTAAGAGAGGATAGGTGGTTTTTTTTTTTTTTGATGAGAGAGGGATGAAGAGATCTTATGTATACAGGAGAGGAGGGTGAGATGGTTGCATAGGCCTCGAGAACTTAGTAGACTTCGAGAATGAAATCTCAATCCGGATTAGGAGACCGGAATTAAATTGAAGGCTGATGGGCCATTCCAATTCCAGTTCGGAATAGGAATCCCAAACCAATTCCTGCGAACCAAATAAAATTAACCGGATTTGATCAAACCGATTCCCATTCCATATTCAAAATGGATGAACCAAACAAGCCCTAAGAGAACACCTCCTCAATAGATCCAATCGAGACAGGTTCATGGTCTACACTGCACCAAGTTCACCCAAAATATATGGAGAACACGTGTCATGTAAAGAGAACACATTCACGAACTATAGTATGCAGTAATATATAATAGATTGTTGTAAATTAGAGATATTTAAATGTAAAAGTTGTATAGTGTATTTAGTATTTACTAGTTGCTAGTAAATAATATGACTTACGTGTAAATATTACATACAAATCGAATTAGGATTCAAATTTGGTTTTAGATTAAACCCAACTTGAGGAACTAATTTGACAAACCAATGGAACAAGAATTCTGCTTGGAATTAATATTAGGCTTGGAGTTTTCTCTTTATAAATACATGTTGTACCGCACGTTAAAATAACAATCTATACTATTATATAACTTATGAATTGGGAACCTAAGCGTTCCTGGGCTGCCACGTGGCGTGTGTGGGCGCGACCCGCGTGAGGGGAGCTGGCGGGGCTCACAGGTGTCCCTGCACGAAGTCTACCGGGCGGGCGGCTCATGGTGGACCGGCTGAGGGAGGGGGGTTGTGAGATCCCTTGTGTTTAGCTGTGGAGGCTTATCGACAACTCTGGAGAGTGTCGGGACAAGTCCGAGTCGCGTTGGCGTCAAATAGACGTAAAACGGATTCCATACGACGCAAGGGCAGCTTATAGCAAAGAAATCTGCAAAACAGCAGATTTCTCTGCTTGCTGTACCGGTACAACCAGCACGCTGTACCGGTACAACCATCGCGCAGTGGCTTAGCAGCTCTCGGGTTGGCTCTTGTACCGGTACAAGAGCCCGTGTACCGGTACAAGGGGGTAGGTAGAGGGTTAATTTGGTAATTCCCTCCCTCGTTTGTATCACCCCTCTCTCCCCTCTATATAGCTTCGTGTAGAGAGAAAGAGAGAGGTCTTCTAGTTGCAATTCTCCCTCTCTCACTCTCACTCTCCTCCGGTTGAAGGCTTTGGAGCTCGGTTGGAGTTTTGTCGCCGACGTCGCGCCGCGAGGCCGTTCGAGCTTGTGTTTGACGCCGGGGTAGCGCGTGGAGGCTGGGCGAGCAGGGATTTTCACCGTTCTTGCTGTCACTCAGGTGCTCGGCGTTGTCGAGGTGGGTATTTTAGTTTTTCCTTGATTTTTGGGCAAGTGTTTACTATTTCTACTCGGATAGTTATTGTTTGCTGAAATCCACCGTCGACTGTTAGTATTTTAGCTCGTTCTCGACGTAGGAGCATCGGATTGCGGCGAGACTTGGTTCGTTGGATTCGGGACTTCGAGAGGAATCCACGAAGCCCTTACTTGCGGTTTTTGGTGAAGGTTAGCTTGGTCGAAACCCTTCCCTTCTCTGCTGCTGTATTTTTGGACTGAATTGTGGATTTGCGACGTTGATAGCTTGGAGTTAGCTCAATTGCGGGAATCGGACATTTCCAGTCGATCCAGCAGGTTGTTCCGCCACCGTGAGAGTTCCGTGCTGCAAGGGATTAGCGTGCGAGGTGGGTTACATTGGCTTTGACTCCTAAGTTCTAATCGTCGACATGTATAGTTTCCGATTTTTTTGGATAATCTATTCTAGCTCGAATTCATGGATTAAATGGTAGATTGCATATCTGAATTTGGAGCATGAGGTAATAAATTGAATAGGTTATACTTGTTGGACTTGGAAATTGAATTAGAAGAAAACCTGCGTTTTGGACCTGTCACTTGATTAAACTGCCTGATTTAGCTCTAGGAGCCGTTATTAAATTGTACTGTCGCAGTATCTTCAAGACGAGTACTTCAGGTAGTTTAGAATATATCTACACTCGTGCTGGTTCGCCGAGTGGATTTTTACAGGGTCGTTTAGGCTGTTCCGGACTGTAGGGTGCCGTTGAGGTTGACGGTGGACCCGTATCGCCTTTTTGGCATCTTAGTGTGCCGAGGGCACGTTACTTGTTGATTGTTAGACCAGTTAGAGTCGATTTCTTGACTTTGGCTTTTCAGAGCCTGTTTGAGCTCGACAGAGATACGCTGCATACTCGGTTGGGTAGCGCCCACGAGTGCCACTCCGGAGTCAGGCTTTGTGCTTTCGCGTTGGTGTCGCTCATGCCAGTTGGACTTGCTCTCCACGGACCAGTTAGAGTGGAGGTAGCTGGACAGTCACAACGGGGCGGGGACGGGTGTATTCACAGTTCCGGGGACGGGTATGCTTACAGTCCCGATTGGATTGGGTCAGATTTGACATTTCCTACAGTTGGTTAGTGTAGAGCATGATAGTGTAGTGATTGATAGCGGTAGAGTGTACTTCCTGCTTTTCCTACTATTCTTGCTCCCTTCTGTAGACTTAGTGGGTGACCGATGTTGTTTTGGGCGGTACCCACTGAGGACTACTTGTTTTTACAGTAGTTCTCACGCCCAGTTGTTACTCTTGTTTTGTAGAGCCACAGGTTTCGACTGCTGCGCCTTCCGCGGATCAGGATCAAGGCAAGGGTGTCGCGAGTTAGAGCCCTACCCGACTGACAGAGCTAGTGGCACCTCTGCTGCAGGTAGATGTTTTGTCTGAGTTTATGTACATAGCTTACTTAACTCGCTAGTGCGAGTAACTCTATATTTTGGATTTGAACTATATATATGAACTCTGTTTGTTTATTTGAGCAGCTCTATGTTACTGTTTGTAGTATTGTATATCTACAGGTACAGCTGTCGCTTCGTATACAGAAAAAATTTCTTTGTATACGGCGAATTTGTCGGCGTGCCCGGGGAATGAGACATCCGGGGCGTGACAGGGGTAGTGGACTGCGCTTGAGGGAGAGGGAGCCACTCTTTTCTCTCTCACTTTTTTGAATTTTAAAAAAAACTTAATTATAGTATTTTTTATAAAAAATAAATTATTTATATCTAAATAATTATAAAATTAAAATTAATATTTAATACATACAATCTAAAATATTTAAAAATTAGGCATAAATAATTATATATCCTAAAGTTTTATTATAATTAAAACACAAACTTATAAATTTACTATTTGACCCCGACCGTACTGATTTTATCGAATTCAATTAATTTTTTTATTATAAAAATTTAAAATATATAACTATATATTTTAAAGTTTTCGCGCTATTTTTTCTTTAAGCAGCTTAGACTTGAATAAAATGTTAAATTGATTCTATACGGATGTAGATTTTTTATGTTCTTACAATTTTTTAAAAATTTATTAAATTATTTCAAATAAAATTTTATTATATAAAGTTAAAAAAATACCCAGCGCATCGCGCGGGCTTCCTTAACTAGTATATATAAAAAAGCAAGTATATTTTTTCGATCTATCAATTTTAATTTCCAAAATACCCCTCATTGTCTATTTTACTTCCAATATATTCCTAATTAATTTTCTTATCCTTAGTTAACTATTTTTACTACCAAAACATTCATAATTAACCTTTTTTTCTTGCAAAATTAATTTAATAATTATTTAAAAGAAATAGGGCTTCTTCTTTTCTTTTTCTTTTTTTCTCTTCAAGAAAAAGAAGTCCTTTTTTTATCATCATTAAATTATTTTAATAAAACGATTACTCTATGATCTCATTTCCGATAAAATAAATTAGATATTTAAATTTGAAATTTTAATTTAAAAAAATTGTCTACAAAACGTGCATCGCACATACACTAATAATTAATAAAAGAAAACTAGAAAAATCTAGCGATCAATCCCCTCCCATTTTTTCAAATCCTACAATATAAAACCACCGGTATCAATCTTTAGAAGGTTGCTAGCACGCACTGAAGGTTGATTCATCTCTCTCGCAGCAACATAAGTATTAGTTCATAACCGAATCGCGGATCGAAGTCGTTGATTAGCTTGATCAAACCCATGATCTCATGTGGACACGAGTAGAGACCGGGAGCATGTGCAGGCGCAGCTAGCTAACGAAGACGAATAGATTTTACCAACGATCATGGATTTTATAGTGTTCCCAACCCGCGTGAGGTAAAAAAAACTAAATCCTATCTAATTATTTTAGTTAAATTGATAGATTAAGATCTGAAAAACGAAAACACGAGATAGTCGTTAATTTCTTTGTTTAAGATGTAATCCTTTTTCCCATGTTGATTGGATTTTTTTTGGAACAAACAAAATCAAGACTATTAAGATCAATTTTTCGAACAATAGTTGATTGTCTATACATATAATAAAAGGCGAACCCTAAACCCGCCACGCGTCGTCTCCCCAGCAATTCCCTCCCCTGCTCAGCTCTGCCCGAGGAGAGAGAGAGAGAGCATACAGAGAGAGGGGGAGAGAGAGAGAACAGAGGAAGAGAGAGAGAGAGCAGAAGAGAGAGAGAAAGGGAGAGAGAGGGGAGGGGCCTACCATGTGCGCCCGCCGAGCACCAGGGGGGCCTCCCCGCGTTTGGCGGAGGCCTTCGGCGGGACCCACAGAGAGCAGGGAGAGAGAGAGAGAGAGAGAGAGGGAGAGAGAGAAAGAGAGAGAGAGAGGAGTCAGGAGAAAGAGAAAGAGAGAGAGAGAATTTTACAACTTTAAATTTTAAATTTTATATATAAATTTCAAATTTTAAATTTTAAGTCTAATTTATATATATCTAATTTTATTTATAAATATATATTTATTTACTATATATAATTTTTATATTTAATTTAAAATTAAAAAAATTTGTTCACAATATTTTAAAATTTACGCAAATTTTCCGCCGCGAAGCGCGGGCCTTCACTAGTTTCAGATTAAATCACCAACAAAATAGAATTAGCTAGATTCAACCATATCGTCGTTTTTTATCCGACGCGGCGTGCGGTGCGCCGGTGACACAGCTGCGACACGCAGCGAGCGGGCGGCATTGGCGCAAAGGGGCCGGTCCGGCTTAGGGCCTGCGCCCCTCCGTACGCGCGTGCGCGAAAGAAAAAAATAAAAGCACTAAAAAAAACACACTAAAATTTAGTATACACAAAACTCTAATAAAGCAGCAGAGAGGTATAGAGAGACGGGAAAGAAAAACACACTTCTAAAGGATGCTAATCTATGTTGGACATCAGCACAAAAGGAACACTTTTTGATTCATCCTTTTGAATTCATCGCCACAAAAATCCACTACCCCCCCAAAAAAAAAAAAAAAAAACATGCACATTAAAATGGTTAAATATTTCACAGCAGCATCACAGATGGACATACTTGCTACAAAAATAAATGATTGATCAAAAGAGTGTTCTGAGAGTCATCGAATTGTTGTTCACAATATTCCGCGACAACTAGAGTCTAGTGAGGAAATTTCCATATCCAAAAGCTGCACGAGCGAGTTTCGTAAAAACTGATTATTTCAATTAAAGAACCAAAAATTGTGAACAGACTCGGTGTCGAACTTTCAAAAAAAGATCAGCAGTCAAATTTTCCTTTCCTAATCTTACGGGTAAATGATCTCGCCGACTACGGAAAAGTGAGTTAACTTAAAAACTCTGTATACAACTATAAGAAATGTTTGATAGGAAGTACTACGGGCCCCGCCCAACCTCCAATTCATTCACTGGAATTTTCATCTGTTTCATTATTGGCTTCGGTTACACCAACTTCTGCCGGGCGAAGTACGCGATCGTGCAGCATGTATCCAGTCTGCAAAAGCGACGAAACCAATTACATCGATCAGCAGATCAATTTGATTAATGCACAGCTCATACAATTTTGAAAATCAAAGTTAAAAAGTTAAAAATAATTTCACACCAATTATAATTATATTTCTAATACAATTGAATTTGATACTCAAAGAGCCCAGGAAAAGCGAATCAAAAGAAACTAATTATTATTAGTCCATAACCAAGGCAGAGAAATTACAGAGTCAAAAGAAAGTTCAAAAGACGGGTTGAACGATCAAATAAGGTTTGCCGCATTTAGTACGTCATTTTCACATTCCAAACTCAACTATGGAATGGTTAGATCCAGCTGTTTTGTCCAATCACTAACTGCATATATTCTCTATGCATAAGTAGAATTCTCCTAATTCCCATCAAGCTTAATTTTTCATAAATAAATAAACTATTCCGATACCCTGCCAAATACTAGAATTCTCTAAATTTAACTTTTTTAATTATTTTTAATTGTGGACTAAGTTCTCACATGTTGCTCCACTATAACACCGCCTATTGCTCTAATTACCGCCGTTAACAATGCAAATGTCAAAAATAATAAAAGAAAAGAAGAAACAAAGGACATTCGTTTGGCCAAGAGAACAGCTCCTGTCAACGAGAACTTGTAATTGAATATCAACATATTTAAACTGAAAGTTACATGATTGAAGCCTTAAACTTACACTACATGATTAGTCTATTTAAGTCAACTTCGAGAAGCGATAGTGCAGCTTAATAAACATTAAGATTACAATAATTAATATTCGTCCGTTTCTTAGAAGTGACTGTAAGAACATGATATGCTTTAAACTGATCAAGTCATGTCCCCCTCCATTTCCAAACTAAATCTAGAAAGAATAACACAACTACACATTCATCTTATAAACCAGTCAGATCTAACAATTACAAATCTGAGTCTTTCCATGGTTTAAATAAAAAGAAGCCCAAAATTAATATTCCAAATCAAATTAAAGTTTACAAGAAGTTTACCTTTATAACAACAGATACAGTTCCAGGTGGTTTCGAAGCATCTTTGATTTGGAAAACTGCAAGATGCCTATGCGGATCAAAGTGCTCATTTGTAGGGTCGAATTTCTCCACTCCAAACTTTCTAAACACCTGAAAAAGAGAGAGGGTATTCATTAGAATATTACAACAAATTTATATCTTTTAAAGAAATCAGAGGCAATGGTATTCCACTTGTAGCAACATAGATCAATCAGATGCAATGAGCAAGTTTTTGCACATTTTGCACAAAAGTTGTCCACTTATTTTTCTATTTTGGAATTTTGTTGCACTGTAACTTTTGGGTCAACAAAGATAATTTCATGAACCAGAATACCCCTGCCCGGAATCTTCACTACTTGGGACTCCTCACAACATCTGCTAGGGCAATTCCCATCCACAGAATGACACTAAAGCCCAAAGTCGCCAAATCAGCATAACTAAACTGAGATTGCAAAATAAAAAAAAAAAAGTGGGCTATTTTCGGACACAAAAACTATTTGTTACTCACGACTCACGAGTGCAAGAAGGCCACATAGAGTTATGCATTAATAGGCCCACCAGATTAAAGAAGCAGTGAGAACCCACTGGAAAACAAATTTTCTACTGAAGGAATCATTGAACATGGCATTTCGAAGTTACCCCCATATATTACAAGTTGGTGAAATATAACCGAAAATCATCAAAATGCTAATCAGCAGTAAACTTCGTAAGCAAAAAAGCAAATTCTCCATTGTTTCGCAAGATGTCAGCATTGAAAGGAATTTGTTTATATATAAAAAGGTGGCCTTACCACAAACTTTTTTTGGTAGATGAATACTGAAGATAGTAAAATACTATGAAACAGTTTCTTCTTATAACTATCATTCTGAAATACAGGAACTGATAAAGCATCGAATCACAGGTGGGAAAAAAAATATTACCTCCGAAAGTTGCTTTTCAGTCATCTCAACACCCTCAAGTAGGGTTTTCAGGAGAGGGACAGCTCCTGCATTGTCTTTAGATGTATCAAGCTTTGAAAAGCTTTCCTTCACAACAGATGAAGCTCTAGCCAAATTATCCGCAACATCTAACAAGCTCTTCGCAAAGCTCTGTAACCATACACAAGCAGAGTATTTTGAGACATGCACTTAATAGAAAGAAGTCCTAAGGGCACAATATAAATAAAAAACACAAGACCAAAGCAGCTTTTACAGCAGTGCTAATTAAGTTAGCACAGTTGGACAAAGCACAAATAACTTCTGAATTAAAATTCCTAGTAACTTATTCCAAGCTAAACAAAAGCTTCAAAATAAATTTTCGACTTTTAGAGCCTGAAAGCTCGTTCAGCTCCCCGCTAGAAGTTCTGTGATGCTCGGTAACCGAATGATTATTGTCTAGAAACATATGCTTTCCCGAGTACAGAAGCTGCTCTAGAAGAAAGGTCAAATGAGCATACAGTGCAAAACTAAAATGGCAAGGAAACATATATGCAGATGCCACTACAGAATCATCCACTGAACAAGCATTGTGAAATCTAAATTTTCACCTGTGCCCTTCAAAACTTTAATTTATCAGAATCGTATCTTATACTCACAAAGTACCCCTCTTTGAAAGATTCACTCTGATCCAAAATCCAAGTTCCTTCATAAAATTAGACAAATCCCCAACTTAAGGGTATTTTGGTAAATACAAAAGTTTCAAGGGATATGTACGAAGATTCCAGATTTTAAAGTGGCGTACATTTAGATAAATGACTTCCAACAGTATATATGGAAGTCCTGAAGAGGAAAGGGAAAACAAAAGAGGCGGGGGGGTTGGGGGACTGGCGAAATACCTGTATTGCATATTTCTTTGAGTTCTCAGCCTCACGCTTTGTCCTGTCTATAACATTCTCCATCTCGGCATAGCTGCGAAGAACCTTATCTTGCATTTTCTCAATCTCCTTGTGCTTTAACTTCAGTAGCTCTTCTTTCTCTGCTACGAGCTTGACTAATTCATCCATAGATAGCTCCCCCTCGGCATCTGAATCAGAAAATGCAGTTCGTTTAGTACTACTCTTCCTCCTCCTCTTATGAGAGTCGTGGGATTTTGGATCCTCAGGTTCCGAACTATGACCTGCATCTGGTGTTTGACCTGGGCTAGTAGAACCATTACTCTTTTTGGTAGGGTCGATGTCGGGCACCGCTTCTGATGAAGCTTTTGATGTATTATCGTGGCCGGGAGATTGGTTCGCATCCTTTTCAGTAGGTTCAGGAGATGCAGTAGATGAGAACCCAAATCGCTGAAAGATTGAATCAACTACAGTTGAATGGCTCAACATTCGGTTTGATTGGTATGGAACCTGCAGAAAAGAAAAATTTTAAAAAGAGGAAAAGAAAATATTGTCTTTTCATTTAAATCATTTAATTTAACAATGTAACAGAATGCAAAAAAACAAGAATGGTTGCAAAAATGCCAACAATAAAATAACCCTGAATAACACAAAAGAAAAACCAAGAGGTCGACTCATCCTCCTTTAGTAATTTCAGTCTCACCATCTCATATGCTTCAAGGTGATAATATGATTGGATGGTAACCCAATCAATCCTTCAAATACTCTCTAAGCAAACTCGGTTAGATAATTGAGTTCATTTGATCATGTAAACATACAATTCCAATTGCGACTTCAACAAAACTGATTTTACTAGAGCAGATAAGAAGAATAAGACTCCAAAATTGTCTCATCGCTTTGGGAAACTTGTAATTCATAGTTCATTTTGCTACAAAATTGAATTTCATACAACCTATAGTAAAACACACTGTGATGACAAAAAATAGCAAAAGAGATTTGGCATACAGGATTTATATTTAAACAAAAGACTCTAGAAAATTGGGTTTCACTGAAAGAATATTTGAAGATCTTATTGTACGACATTTGTGCATAAAATGACTGCCTTGCAAAATAGAACTAATAATTATATGATTCAAGCCAAGATAGCAAGCAGAAACTGTATCCCTAAATTTAAAAGAGACACCCATGTAAATACAAAGAAAAGCATGCCCTCCATAACAACTTATTAAGGAACCAAAAACTTAAAGATGGAATGAAAGACAACAATAGAACAAACAAACACATAATATATAAGATATGGACGTGTGCAAAATGCAAGTATTATGTCCTCCAACCAACATGAGCATTTTATCCAAGGATTAAAGTGTCGTGGCACAGAGGTATGCCGCTTTTTGCCTGGCATGATACGGCACAAACACGCTTGCGTGCCGACGGATACGTATGACCTCCAAATGGCACGTTTTGGCACAACCTTTTTTTATTTTTTAATTCCAATAAACTCTTATAATGTTATTTTGAATGATTTAATTAAATAATTATGAATATTAGTTATGTATAGCTTATTACACTCACCAATTAACATATTGCTAAGTTTTTTTTTTTATATATATAAAGTACAATTATACCTTATAAAGAATAGAAATTAAAATACTATAATAAAATTCACAAGTACAATAATTATATAAATTTATATCTTTATAAAGAGATGATTGCTTAATTCCACATATATCGTCCCGGTGGATGATAAAAATTTATTAGATCTATCCACAAAAATTAAGCGATAAATTATATGACAAATAAATTAAATAAATTTAAGTATCAATTGATTTAATTTAGCTTTTAATTTTATTAGTATTTTCAATATTCTAACTCCAAAAACTGAATTTTATGGTCGATGTGCCCCGAAATTTGGTTATCGAGTTCAATTTTTTGCCCTCATTTATCGAAAGCTTCGCAGGGCGACAAATTTTGGAAAAACACAGTTATATTCCTCCATCTTTTCATGATCATGGTGATATTCCTCCACCTCCACGCCTGCCATCTTTTGATGACCATGGCAATATTCCCTCCGCCTCCACGCATGCATACGATTTTCCATCCATATCCGACACTATTCATCCATCTGACGTCCCCTCGACATCGGAAGTCTTTCATTTTGATATCCCGTCGGCATCGTTCCCTCAAGCATCGACGTTTATCCCTCCATGTGATATACCATCTACATCAGAGGTACATCAGTTTGATCCATTCACGCCTAATCCTCCATCCGACGTTCCATCCGCATCGGAGGTGTGTCGGGTTGATATTATATATCGACATACGTGACGGCGACACGATCATATTTCTGACGAGCCTATAGTTGAGATGCAAAAGGGGATGCTATCATCAGTCGTTGACACGCAAGGGACGAAGCCAAATTGTTGAGGGCACCGCCATCAAGCATATTGATCAGATGCATGGCACTAAGCCTGTACATCTTCAGATGGAGGATGATGTGCATATTCGAGGAAGGGGTCGACAACGTGGACGTGGAGGCATATTCGAGGAAGGGGTTGACAACATGGATGTGGAGGTGGTAGGGGACGAGGGCGAGGGTGTAGGAAGGGCATGGAGAGGAGTTGATTTTGTGAGGATTTTTTAGAATTTCATGTATATTTGATATTTCTAATCTTTTGTTTGTAATTTTTACATTATTATATTGTATTATTCATGTTAAAGTATGGTTGAGGTTGGTGTAGTTCAATTTTATGTACGTGTGGTTAAAGTTGGTATAGGTCAATCTATGTATTTATTATTGTGATTGAACTGTTTGGAAAAATTGCTATTATGTAAATACAGAAAAACTTGGAAATTTATGCTGTTGTGGTGCAGAAAAGAAAAGGCAACGAACCATCCACCGCCTTTAGAGGTGGTGAACCATTCACCGCCTTGGCGCCTTCATGTAAACGGTGAATCATTCAGCGCCTTTAAGTCAGTTATCATTGGTTAAGTCAGTTATCGCTGCTAAAGCTAGTGGGTTAGTATTTAAAGATGGTGAACCATTCTCCGCTTATATGAATGCGGTAAATGATTCACCGCCTTTTTAGGATTGTGTATATTTCTCAATAGACAGTGAACCATTGACTGCATTCATGAAAATTCAGGAATGCACCGACTTGGGACCCACGTGTCTAACCAGAGCTTATTTTTAAAAATAAAATTTGAGGGTTCCAATTTTATAGTAAAGTTTTTAAGAGGGTTAGTGGGCTAAAAACTCCAAAGGGAGCAGGACACCTCATTGTTTGAAAACGTATAATTCACCTATAGTAATAACAGAATAAGTAGAAAAATAGACATAAAACCCTCAACAGTAGTAGACATTTGTTATTATACGAGGACCAACAAATTTAATGCAGTATAAATTGTAGCTGTATAAAGAAAATTAATGTTTTAAAAATAATTTTAAGATGGAAATGAATTTAAAGAAGGCGATTCATATTACCCGAATCCAAATTCAACAAAAGAGATTACAAACCAATTAAACTAAATTCCTGTAAATGATTAATCTTATAAAACCCTAACCTTGATCTGAGGGGCTCCACCCGAGAGGTTCCCTGCCGCTTCCGGCCGCGATGCCGCCATGATCGCGCGGTGGGCGGCGGTGGCGGCGCCGCCCCTCGGGATTCGCGAGAGAACCCTAAACGCCATCATCTTCTTCTGTAACAACCTGGAAGATAACAAGTATTAGTAGATAGAAGGAGAAGAGGAGTAAAGGTAGCAACTTTACTAGTTAGAAGGAGAATAAGTGGCAGCAGCAGGTGGAGAGGAGGAGGTGCGGCAGGTGGGTCCAACGAGAAGCGCCTTCGAAGGGGCTCAGGCGAGCTGACGGAGAAGAACCCGGAGGCGACTAGGGCATCCCTCCGATCAGAGAAGGAAGGAAGGAAGGGAAGGTTGAGTAGAGGATGAGATCCGGTCGAATCTAGAGATGGGGAAAGGGCGGAAGTAGTAACATAGTTAATTCGGATTCGGCAAAAATTCGGTACGGGTATAATTCGGATAAAATTCGTTTTTTAATTTTTAAATTCGTTGAAAAATCCGGCTAAAAAAGGGATTCACCAATTATTCGGATACGTGATTTATACGGATATTATACGTTCACCAATTAAAAATTCGGCTATTAAATTAAGTTTTTTCCCTCTCAAGATTATGCTATTAGTATATATACTCATAATTCTTAAGAATATAAGAATAAAGAGCTACAAAATTAAGTTAATATCTCAATATTGCTATTTCTCCAAATTCATCGGAAATTCACAGGATTGCCAGTTAACACCCATGTTTTTAATCAATGCATATGCTTGTGACATTCAAACCTTACTCACAAGTCACAACCTGTCTGGGCATATCAAACCTTTTGAGGTCTTAATTCTTAAAACCTTATTTGCTGATTATTCTTGTATGCTGGACATATTCATGTATGCTGTAGAGATTAAAGATAAAAAAAAAATAATAATGAATCTTAATAAATGCATGTTCACAATGATGCTACATTTTGTAGTCATGGTCTTGTTACTCAAAACCATACAGCAATTAAGAGAAGATGAAATAAAGGAAAGAGAGAGAGAAACTAAAGCATAAAAGTTCTTGTAAAGAACCACCCGACGCGGAAGCGGAAGAGGAAGAGGCCACAGAGGAGGGTTCTGATTTCTGAAGAGTGAAGAACCTGATCTTCTTCGATGTGGGGCTTCCGATGGCGTTCGGCGAGCGGCCGGAAGGGAAGAGGCGGAGGGGAAGGGATGGGGACTGCGGTCGGTAGCAGAGAGGGCAGCAGCCCGCAGCAGGGGTGAGAAGAAAGTTGGGGCAAAACCTTTTTGATCGAGCGATTTTTTGTTTCTGGGGAGAGAGGGCAGCAGGTGTGAGAAGAAAGTTAGGGCAAAACCAGAGTGATTTTTTTTTTTTTGGGGGGAAGAGGGCCGAACATTCCGGAGGGGGCGAGTGATATATTTTTTTTTTTTTTTTTNTCCCTGTTTTGGGCGGGCCGCAAGGTCCGCGACCCGCGAGGCCTGCGACCCGTGAGCGAATTATTCGCGAACCGCGAATTATTCACGAATAATTATTTTTATCAATAAAATATAATTTTTAAAATTTTTTTTTAAAAAAAAATATGAATTCGACAGTGTAATTCGTTTCTTCAAAAATTCACGAATAATTCGTAAATAATTCGAAAATTAAATAACATAGTGGGGTTTTGAGGTGGGGTCCTAATCAAGGTTTAAGTAGGATTTCAATTTGGACTCAAAATGGATTTGGGTTGGAGCCAATTTGATCAGGCAAAGTGGGTGGGGTTTACTTGTTTTCCAAAATTTGAAATGAATTTATATTTCTGAGCCTATTTTGGTTCATTTTTTATTCATCGTCTGGATCAAGACTAAGCTCCAGAAACGAAGTTAGAATTTTCATGTGCAAGCCAAAATGTGCAAAAAAAAAAAAGAAAAAAGGGACTAATTAGCAATGTTGAGACTGTATGGCCAGTGAGTGTTCCAATAGTCTCCAAATCTTTAGCCAAGTTTCACATTGGTTCTCAAACTTTAATAAAAATTCACCATTAATACTCCTTAAACTCTCTAAAAGAATTTGACTTTAATCTTTATATATATTTATTTACTAATAGACTGTGTTTGGTTTTTAAAAAAAATCCAAAAATAGTTTTTTTTGACTAGATTAGTGTTTTTTGTTTGTTTGGTTTCTATAAAATAATTTTAAAAAAAACAAATATTTTTTAGATTTTATAGAAAATTAATATTTCTGCTTTTCTGTTTTTAAAATCAGAAAACAAAAACTACGAAAAAGAATTTTTTTCAACTAAAATGTAGTTTTTCACATTTTTCCAAGAAAAGATTATTGCTTATACTATATGCATCTTTATGTTTGTGCAATATACATTTACCAACTATTTTTTCGTATATTTTAATCATACCACCTACAAATTTTAATTTTTTTGTGTATAAAAATGCGATTTCTTAATTAAAAGTATGAGATGAATAAAGAAATGGCAAATTCATAGTGTACGAACAAACAAATAAACTAAGTATAGAAAATAAATTTTATTATAAGGTAAGAACAAAAATATAATATTGGTAGAAGTTTATGGACTAAACTAATACCTTATTAAAAGCTTAGGATCTTAAATGTCGAAATTTAAAGTTTAAAGAACAAATGAAATTAACTTTAGTCATAGTTTAGGGATTAGTAATGCAATTTAACTGCTAATTGCATCCATTCTTACATTTACCCCTATTATTCGGTTAAATGCATTAAAACCTGGTACCTTCATTGCCCAACCAAGCTTAGTTGTCAACGCCCTTGATTCAACCCTAAGATTTACTTTAAGGACCCAACATCGATTATCCCCGCTAAAGCTTCTGACATAACATTTTATATAATTGCACCGACCTTACTCTGCTTCGCTAGCTAATTGGCATCTCCATTGAACAAGCACGTTCGGCCACAACACCCTTAGCCCAACTTTTGAGGTTTGCTTTACAAAATCTCTATACCAATTGCCACATGAAGCTCCCCTAATGAGCTTCGTGGTCACCGCGCATCATGAATCCCCACTCAGCACACTTGCCCTGGCAAGCTTTGTCCTACATAGGATCATTCTGCTGCAAGACTATTCCTCATCCGCTTGTCCCCTCAACTACAGATATCCAAGACGGCATAAAGTAGAACAAGTAATTTCTAAGAGGAAAACCTCATGACATACCTCACTTTGTAATATCTTCAACATTGCCCTAGACTTGTGTGACTTCTACTATACTTGATCGGCTCACACAAAGCTTTAGGCTTGGCATGTTCGCTTGCCAAGGGGCGATCAATATGCTATAGACCGCCAGGGGAGTCAAGACCACTACACAAGTATCTCTATCCCTCCTCTACATACCCAAGGCTTCCTTCTCTTTAGCATCTAAGGGTACAAAGATGGTCATCAAAAGGTGCATTTCGAGTCTCTCCCGCGTTTGGACCAATATCATTGCAACGATATAGATCATTCCTAGGGAATTGTCTCTATTGGCCCATCTGTGACGGAATATCTGACAAAGCGTCTCAAACTTTGCAACTTCATAACTTCGTCAACACAAATGCCTTCCAAAAGTGGTCATCGTGGACATCACAGCCGAACCCAAGCGATTAGCACATGATAGACACCCTCACCCAAGCCATCGACGTCCCCGTAGATGCTCAACCACTTCACAAGAACTTCAATATTCATAGCAATACTAATTCTCCAAACTAGAGCCACTCATGGCCTAGGTATTCCATGCCACACTGATTTGCCAACAATCAGTTTGTTCACCAAAGCCCGTCGGTCCTCCTTAACTAAACACTTTATACACATATTTTGTCCCTTTGAGTTAAAGCCTTTCGGCCTTGGTGCCTTCAACGCAGCACACTAACTCCTCTGTGGTTCCAATCTTATACTCCATTAGATACCAAGATTGCACTAACGCTGCTCCACAATTTGGTCATTTCCATCATAACTACTCTGCCTTAATATCCATGTGGCCCTGACTTAAACAAATTTGTTGAAGTCTAGTAGCCAACCTTGTGATTTCATCTCATGTAAGTAGTCTATGGACTAACAATTTTTCCCTAGATCATCACCAGCAAGCCTTGTGCACTACTTGTATATCTCAAACATCCCGTCATATTCAATAAAGAATGGTAGAATAGTCCTCCATTGCTCCCTTCGAGGTCAAACTCCAAATGTCCCACGTCTTGGAGTGTCCATTATGAATCAGCTCGCAACTCGCTTTCGCTTCTCCACCTCAAAATACCATAGTGACGACCAATTTTATGCCCTTCCCAGGTTAAGTTGAGATATTCTCGATCTGACATTCCCTTTTTATACAACAAGTTCCTTTACTTGAACTCTTATCCATATAACAAATATAAGAACGTTTTACAAATTCAATGTTACACAAAGCTCAAGGCCTATGAGTACTTGTGTCGTTCTAATGCCCTCTTTCCAAACAACTTTCGCCGCACTACTGCCTCCACAATTGCATAATGTCAAGCTTCACCTATAGAATCCACAAGCTTTCAATCCTTTCGTTGAGATTATCTTTGCCTTGACTAGTTTCCACTTTACTAACTATGCTACGGACTTTTGTTATGCCTTCCAACTATTTTGCATTTTCGCTACTTGTTGATACTCAGCACTTTTGTCTTTCGTACTATACGTCACTCAAGCCCCTTTTGTTTCTAATCTCTTTTAGATTCTGTTTTGGATTCTAGTAGATATTTTTGTGGGTGGAAAATATCCAATGGATTCGATTTTTGGAGTTCAAAAATGGGATTTTTTTTTCCTCTATTTTGTAGATGTGCTTTAGTTGTTTGTTGTTGCTCTTTTGACCTTTTCAATACTTGATTTGTTAGTTCATTAGGGTTTAAGTAGGTTACAGTAGTTTCACCTCTCCTTGAAGCGTATTGCGAATGATGATGATGTTACCATTTAATGATTTTTTTTTTCCTTTTTGTCTTTTGTGTTTACAGTGGGAATTGTACAAAAATTTGAGGATCACTTTGGTGTCAAAACGAATGGCGATACCACAGATTCGAAGTGAGGAACAAACAACTACTAGCTTCAAATCTGTGCAGAGCACAAGGATTCTGGGGAGGAAATGAGTAGTAATCAAGGCTCTTGTAGAATTTGTCAAGGGTTCTTAATATTTGGAGGTAGATTTTGATGTGTTGGAAATATTAGGGCAGCGGAAACTTACAAACCGGATAGCCAACGTATCCGGGAATCGAAATCGGATTGCTTGTTTTACAAGTTTTCTTGGATCGTCCTTGTCTCGATTCTTCTGAATCTCCTACGTTTCTCGCCTTCTCCCACGCGTACGCCTTACGTCACGGATCGGATGCGGATCTGATGCGATGGATGCCAATCGAAGAGGGCTACCAGAGTCCTCTTCTATGTCCACACTCCAAAACCCCAAAAACGTAGGTGGAAATCCCAGAGAGGAAGAAGAGAGAGAGAAAGGAAAATTTACCGTGGATTCTTTCGAATTAGATCGTATTTGATCGTCTCTCGACGGGAGAGAAAAGGGGACGTATTTATAGAATAACAGAACCCTTAAAATATCCTGAATCTCTCAAAGAAATTATGATAAGGACTAGGATTAGAATATCCATGATACATATCCACTAGAAGATATGTTTCTTAACTAATAAGAAACATATAATTTATTCTTATCCTTAACTTATTAGGATAAATCTCAATCCACATCTTAAGTGGATCGGGTTAAGTTAAGACCCGCCAATGTGGACACACCACATAGCACCAATCTCCCACTTGGCCACATTGGCCATTTCTCTCTCACTCATTCATCTCTTCATACGGGTAATGGAGCGTGCGACCTGACGAAAGAAATATATGCAGGAGTGCTATATTAAGTCGCCACCCGACTAACATAGCACATCACTGACTTAATTCGTCTATGGTCTAGACGTTTCAACACACACCAGATCAAGCATCACAAAGCCCCTCTCCTGTAATGACAGGGCTCGACCCGACATTTATTTCTCGTACTCATGATTATCTTAAGTAACACAACCGAGATAACCGTTCGGGCAATGAGTCACAAGACTTACGTGGTGTGTTATTGAAACATCTTCCTGAACCCCTCACGTTAATCCATATTGCTCCAAGCACTTTACTAGATGTGCTCCGCGAGATTGTATTTTCTCATGACCCTAAGATACACGCTAAGTTAGTTACTTTGGACCTCCACTTCATAACGTAGTTCTAAGTCGAGAGCACAAAAGGGTTAGTGCTCACACAGTGACATGGATGGAAGAACTTATGTCACTCTACTAACTGGTCGACAAGCACATACAGTATGATATATATGCTATGGCAGAGCTCCCACTCAATGGGTCATGTCACGCTCTAAAAAAAAACGCCATACGAATCTTAGTCTAGGTACCACTAATGTATCTAACCACCACAACTCAAGTCATCTCTCTAACTTGAGTACTTAGGTTCGGTTACTATACAGGCTCGATATGAAATTTCTCAGAAAAACTTTCATATCAAACTCTTTAGAGTCTCATTTTAAACTAATTAAGGTGACTTTAAATTATATCAACACTTCATTCATAACATATATGAACAAAGTAATCATATTACAACTACTCAAGTTTAATATGATTATCTAGTCTTATCTTGCTCACCACCTAGGTGCCAAAGCGATCACCCGTGTGAGTGGGCTGATCTGAGCCTGGTGACTTATCGAATATGTTCCTACTAGTATCAATTACGCAATCACATTAAAAGGAAAAACATATTTTCATTAATTAAGCGTAATAAATAATGTCCATATATCAAAACCTACAAAGACCCAAACTCCTAACGTGGGTCGGGAACATATCCCTGGTTATCGGCTTGGTCAACGGATCAGCCACCATCCTAGTGGTGGAGATATGTCTAAGAACGACCTCGCCTAGCCTGATCATGTCTCGAATGTAGTGAAAACGGATATCTATATGCTTGGTTCTGCCATGATACTTGGGATCTTTCACATACTCCAGGGCAGCTATGATGTCAGAGAACATCTCAACAGAATTATCAGCTCGAGTCACAAAGTCGAGGTGCTGGAGAAATCTCTTCAGCCAAACAGCCTCCTAGACTGCTGCTGAACAAGCAACATGCCCCGCTTCCATAGTAGACAAGGCAACGCAGCCTTACTTCTTATTGTACTAGGAAATTGCCTTGCCTCTAAACACATAGCCTGAGGTGGACCGGCGCTCATCTCTATCACTGCCCTAATTAGCATCACTATATCCTTTCAATCTCAAGTCCCCAGCTTGGAAGCAGAGAACGAGATCACTGGTTCCTTTTAAATATCGAAGGATTCTCTTGACCACTTGCCAATGAATGGATCCTGGGTTGCTCTGGTAACGACTTACCAAACAAATAGCGAAGTAAATGTCAGGTCGAGTACACATCATAGCGTACATCAAGCTGCCAGTTGCACTCGCATAAGGAACCCTACTCATTTGCTCCTTTTCTTTATCCGCTTTAGGGCACTGATCAAGACTTAGAGTGTGATTCTTCTCCACTGGAGTGTCAACGGGTTTACAATTATGCATCCTAAAATGCTCTAGAATTTTTTTAATATAAGTTTCTTGAGACAAACCAAGAAGCTTTCTAGAGCGATCACGGATGATCTTCACTCCGAGCACATAGCTCGTCTCACCCATGTCTTTCATTACAAAGTTGGGAGACAACCACTCCTTAGTGGTATTGATTAACTCCATGTCATTTTCAGCCAATAGTGTATTGTCGACATATAAAGAGAGATAAAATTCCATTCTCTGTCTTTTTGACATATACACTGTGGTCCTCCTCTATCATGGACATACCAATAGAGGTGACGGCTTCATGAAACCTGAAATACCACTGTCTCGACGACTGCTTGAGACCATAAATGGATCTTTTAAGACAACAAACTTTGTCTTCTTAACCTTTGAGTACAAAACCCTCAGGTTGATCTATATAGATCTCCTTCGCTAATTCTCCATTGAGAAAAGCTGTCTTGACATCCATTTGGAACAATTCCAAATCTAGGTGTGCCACTAAGGCTAGAATCAAACGAATAGAGGCAAATCACACAACGGAAGAAAACGTCTCGTTGTAATCTACCCCTTGCCTCTAAGTGTAGCCCTAGGCGACGAGCCGAGCCTTGTATTTATCGATTGACCCATTCGCCTTGCGCTTAATTTTTAAAACCCATTTATTTCCAATAGATTTGCGCCCGGGCGGGAGGTCAACCAACTCCCATACTTGGTTCTTGCTCATGGAGTCCATCTTATCTTTCATAGCAGCCATCCACTCACTGCAAGCTGATGTCTGCAGTACTTCTTTATAAGAAACAGGTTCATTATCATCGAGCGGAGTGCACATGAAAATATCTCCTTCGATCTCAAAATGTTGACAGAGAATATGTCCACGTTTACTTCTACGTAATGGAGAGTCTGAATTGCCGACTTTCAAGGGTATACTCTCATTCAAGGAAGCACTCCCACTAGCCGGAGGATTGCTACCACTTCCTTCAGTGACTTCGGGAAGTGATCGATCACCCTGAATAGCAGATGGGGTAGCGTCATCCTGTAACTCATACAATCCGACGTCTCTTCGTATTTCACCAATGCTTGAAAAATCCCATTCTAGGAATTCCACATAACGAGACTCAATCTCGGTCATACCACCATCTGGGTGTTCACACATAGCCCTTCGAATTTTCAGGGTATCTGATGAACACATGCTTGCTCGCTTTAGGGCCGAGTTTTCCGAATCTATGTGAGGAGCTATGAACATATCCAGCTGAACCCCAAGGGCGTAAATAGTGTAAACTTGGTTTTCTACCACTCCACAACTCATATGGAGTAGAAGGCACAGATCTGCTAGAGACTCGGTTAAGGATGTAGGCTGCAGTCAAAACAGCATCTCCCCAAAAATTTATGGGAAGTTGCGCTTGCGCCATCATTGACCTAATCATGTCTAATAGAGTATGGTTCCCTCGCTCTGCAACACCATTTTGTTGCAGAGTACCAAAAATAGTGAGCTGTCTACTAATGCCCTTTTGCTCACAATAAGTCTTGAATTGATCAGACAAGTATTCACGACCTCGGTCAGTGTGAAGCACCTTTACACTTCTTTCTATTGGATTCACAACCTCTGCAACAAAGCACTTGAAGCAATCTAAAGCTTCAAATCGGCAAGAAAACAAATACACATATCCATAGCGGGAATAATCATCAATGAATGTGAGAAAATAGCACGCACCATGCCGGACCCTCACATTCATTGGCCCACAAATGTCTAAGTGGATTAGCTCTAAAGGATGAGAGGCACGAGTAGCCTTACTGAAAAGCTTTCTACATGCCTTCCCAGCCAGACAAGGCTTGCACACAGATAGGTCAACTTTGGCGAGAGACCCCAAAAGGCCTTCTCGAGCCAGTCTATTCATTCTTTCTTGACCTATATGGCCTAATTTGGCATGCCATTTAACAGATTCATCACAGAGGTTAGAAGAATAAGAAGAAGAAGCAAATGCAAACGAATCATCCTCCAAATCTAATTTAAAGAAACCATCAACTAATGTACCATATCTAAATAAAGTACCACTGAAAGGAAATATTTAGGCCGTCTCTGTCAAAATGGCTCTACAAAGCTTTCCAACTCCACCATAGGGAGCTCGATTTCGTTTCTTCTGCGCTCCATTGTTGTGATACTTTTTGTGCTTGGGTGCAATCCCACTGCGCTTCTCAGAGTGTGCAACAAGAGCGACAGAACGGTTCGCTTCCAACCGCTCTGCCTCGAGCTCGAGATGACGCGAGATGTCATTAAACGTTTTAATGTCCTCACTGTGCTTCATCAGGAGCTTTATTTGGGACCATTCAGGATCAGGCAGTGAACGAATCACTGCTAGAACTTATTGTTGCTCATTATTGAGCTTGTTTCCAGCAATTTTAAGGCCCCGAATTATGGTGCTCATCACACGAAGGTGCTCAGCCATTAAATATTTCAGGTCCTCAGTGTATTGCTGAAACATCAAATTTAAGGCACATAGCCTCGTGGCTGAAATTTGCCCAAAAGCAATCTTCAGATTGTCCCACATGTACTTGGCAGTCTCGTAGATCTCAAACTGTCCAATGAAGTCGTCTTGCATGGCACACAACATAGTGTACCGATCAGTTTCGATCCTCCTTGAACCATTTGTTATAAACCTCTTTTCATACTTGGAAGTTGTCCCTTCAGCAGGCATGACTGTTTTGACAGAGAGTGTTTCGAGAACCCTTTGTTCATTAAACAGGTATTGCATTTTCCTATACCAAATATCATAATTCTTTCCATCTAGCTTATCACCCCTGGTGAGATCAGCTATGATGTTTTTGGAAGTTATTTCATTATATTAAAAAAAAATAGGTTTGGACATTAGGCACATATTCCAAAAAATTAACAAGATTGAAAGACACAACAGGATCGAAAACTTTGTTATGCTCGTAATCATCACCCAGTGTCGGTTCAAGATATTACAATTTTATTAATTTTCTATTAATTTTAAAACTTATCCAAAAGTTGGAACTCATCCATTTTAAAAGAACACATCCTTTTCTTTTAAAAACAATTATTTATATATTTTGATAACTTATCTCATAATATCATCACACAGATAAAAAAAATAAGTACTTATGCCAAAATTTAATTTGAAAAACGTCGACGCTGCACAAAACACATTCCTTTACACGGCCTTAATTATTATATCACCTTTTGCATAATAACACCTACTACATCACTATAAGATGTACATCAGAAAATGAATGTTCTACAGGAATGCTGCACACGTTGAACCCGTTTTTCCAAAATTAAATTTTGTTGAAAAAAAAAACACCAAAATAACACAAGTATTTATATGCCCAAAAATACACAATCACGCAACTATATTATGCTACATAAGCATTTAAAAATGCACCCACATAGGATAAATTAAACAAACAACACATGCATATTCAAGCATAAAAAAATATATGTATCCCAAAAAAATTAACCACACAGAAAAAAAATTTTACCACGCTGGAAAATATTTTTTTTTTTAATGGGCAAAAAATAAAAAATACTGCGTGAACACAATCAGGCCGAACAGAGGCTGCATCTGCATCACCAACAGGCCGGGCCCGCGCGCAGCGGGGGGGTGCGCGCCCGCGCCCGCAGCGGGCCGTGCACAAGCGCTGTACACAGGTATGCGCCCGCGTTGTGCGCTGCGCGTGGTGCGCGGGTATGGCGCTGCGCCAATAGCAGTCCAGGCCCGCGCTCTGTGTGTGGGTATGCCCCTCGCACTCGCAAGCCCGCGTTGAGGCGAGCGGGTAGTCCCACGCACGCAGCCCTCATGCTCGCGCCGCGGCGAGCGGGTTCGTGGTGCCCACAACGGGCCGGGTCCGCGCGCCTGCGCATGCGGTGGGACGAGCCGGGCCAGGCCCAAGCGCCGTTGCAGGGCTTCTCGGGCCGGCGCAAGCCGAGCGGGCTTTGCGCCGCACGCGTTGCTCAGCGGCCCCTACGCCCATCCGTAGCGTGCCTCCGCACGCGTGCAATGGGTCGGGCCGTGCCGGTATGCCCCTTCTCACCGTGTGGGTGCAGTGCGCTCTCGCCTACTGCCGCTACAGCATTTATTTTATTTTATTTTTAATGCACGAAAAAATACAACATATGTTAAAAAATAATTCACATATCCCATGATCAAAAGAAAAAACTAAAACTAATTTAATTTTTCTTTTTTTTTTCTCTTTTTAAAATTGATTTCACGTAGAAACCAAAAAAAATTGTAGAACCGATCTACATTAAGGATTGATCAACGAAACATGCGATCTAAAATACATGCATCACAAGCATGATCAAAGGCGAAAACAAGCATACAGCTCTGATACCAATTGTTGGAAATATTAGGGTAGCGGAAACTTACAAACCGGATAGCCAACGTATCCGGAAATCGAAATCGGATTGCTAGTTTTACAAGCCTTTTTGGATCGTCCTTGTCTCGATTCTTCTGGATCTCCCACGTTTCTCGCCTTCTCCCACGCGTACGCCTTACGTCACGGATCGAATGCGGATCTGATGCGACGAATGCCAATCGAAGAGGGCTACCAGAGTCCTTTTCTATGTCCACACTCCAAAACCCCGGGAACGTAGGTGGAAATCCCAGAGAGGAAGAAGAGAGACAGAAAGGAAGATTTATTGTTGATTCTTTCGAATTAGATCGTATTCGATCGTCTCTTGACGGGAGAGAAAAGGGGACATATTTATAGAATAACAGAACCCCTAAAATATCCTGAATCTCACAAAGAGATTAGGATAAGGACTAGGATTAGGATATCTATGATACATATCCACTAGAAGATATGTTTCTTAACTAATAAGAAATATATAATTTATTCTTATTCTTAGCTTATTAGGATAAATCTCAATCCACATCTTAAGTGGATCGGGTTAAATTAAGACCCGCCAATGTGGACACATGCACCACATGGCAACATGATGAATAGAAATTTATACTCTTGTTTTTTTTCCTTGCCGTGCTGTTCTACTTCTCGGTCATCGACATTTCTTTCTCACGCTGAGAACGTCTTCTTTCCCAACTTGATTGTTGTCGCTTCTTTCTCGTGACAAGATCGTCTTCTACTTCTATCCTTCCTCATCCTCTAGGTCCCTACCTCATCTTTTTTTTTCTCGTTGCTGAAGTTTTACTCGTGGTGTACTGACCTCCTTGTCGATCGTGGAACCCCTGCAATCGTGTGATCTGTCACGCCCTGAGCCCGCTACCAATTTGGTCCGATTCGGGCGCGTCGAACAGACGCCGGACGGACAGCTCCTCCTCTGCCCGCCCAAGGCTCGACAACAGAATCATGTACATAGAATTGCCCAGGAATAATTCAATTACATACATGACAAGTACGGAGCACTACTAGTACTCACAAGTAAGAGCAAGATACAAGTATGCCATACAAGTAATTAAAGAGAGATACATTTAGCTATTACATCCATTCAACCATTCTCTTACATCAAGTTTACATTTTGTAACTCTCAAAATGAATATACACATGTTCCGATCTCCAAATACATAAGTAACTCCCAAAATACATCACATCTCTAGGTATTCGAGGGTACTCTAATGCAAAATGGAAAGCTACTATCTGACTAGGGCGCTATACCCTTACCATGGTCCTCTGCCGGTGCTCTCTTACTAGGCCCTGCAACAAAGTGGAGTGAGAACTATATAAATATAGTTCCCAGTGGATTTGGCCGCCAACTCCGCCGATCTCTCCACTAGATCTAAGCAGGCATAAATAGATAAATAGATAGATAGATAGATATCTAAAACTGTAAATGATGCATACTGAAAGAATTACATTATACTACTATGCCTTGAGATTCAAGAATGAACAAGATAGCCATGCATTCGCTAACATGCTATAATACCAACATCAAGTATGGATACAACTCTATTATGCTCAATATGCACAATATGCCTAATTTGCATAACTCTCTTGAGTTTATTACCCAATCATTTGGCTGGCCCATAGGCGCGCCCTCAACTCACATCTCAAATCCGTCTATGAAGGGGGGACTCGAACCACCCGAGGGACTGTTTGCGGGACCCCATATAGGCTATCCCTTGGGACCCCACATAGGCTATCCCAATCGATTCACGTGCCAAACTCCGGAGCGCACTCCTTGTGCGGAGCGACCGCCACAAGCGCTGAACAGACAATGTGAGTATGATCCATTCCTCGTCCAATGAGGAGATCCAGTCACTAGGACTATTGTAACGTATCATACCCTCGTAAGTTGTGCCGAGTTCTGTCAAAATGCGCGGAACGTGGAGTGGAACAAGTTGGTATGGGCTAAAATAGCATTGGAGCCCATAGGAAGAGGTTAGGGACCCGAGAGAGCGAGATTGCAAAATCTGGCTAAGTCCCAGATTTTGGGCTCTCGGGGACCGGTCCCTGATGGAGAGACCGGTCCCCATACGCATAACTTGCCCTTAATCTTGAGGCAACCGGTCCCTGGGTGTGAGACCGGTCCTCGGGAGACCGGTCCCTGAGGGAGAGGCCGGTCCCTTGCTGCGCAGCCAGCCAAAAACGCAGAAAATCGGCTAAGTCCTGGAAATCCGACCTTCGGGAACCAGTCCCTGGTCGGGGAGACCGGTCCCTGACTCCAAAAAATGCCCAGTCTGGGCAGTGCACTGGGAATAAAGTGGAGGGGCCTTGTTGTAATTATTACAACACATTATACACCCAACCCCCTCGCCCTTCACAGCCATTCACACATATCTCTCTCACTTTCTCTCTTTTCTCTTTCTAGAGAGCTAACCCTAGAGTTTAGAGAAGAAGAAGGAAAGGCTTGGAGGAGGATTTTTGGTGGATTTGGTGGGTCTAGAAGCTCTCTAACAAGAAGGAGCTTGCTAGGACTTGGACTAGAGGTAAGTTCTTGTAAGGTTTCCTCTAGGGTTTGGGTCTTGACCTAAGGATTTGGAGCTTTGTGCTCCTTAGAGGTTTTAGAAGCTCTTTTGAGCCATGAACAACGTGACACCCATGAGAGCTCAAGGTGCTCTCATGGTGAACCCTTGGAGGTTGAGTTAGATACCCTAGGGTTGGTTCCAAGAGCTTAGAAACTTTATTAGAGAGCTTCCCAAGTGATTCTAAGCTATCCTTTGCTTAGCAACAAGATCGATCTAGGTGGAAGCCCTAGATGACATTGTTAGGGCTTAAATTTGGGACTTTTGCCCTAGAATTTTTTGAGAGCAAATTGACCTCGTAGAAACCTAATTGGGAGTGTCCTCGACGCGTTGGACAACTCCGTTCGACGTTACGAAAATGTTTAAGTATGGTTCATGTACAAAAGGCCTAATATGACACTATTTTGGTTATAGGACGCGGAATCGGCTTTCTTAAAGTTCGGGAGTCGTTGTATTCTACACCTACACGATCACTCGAGGTGGGTGGTGCATTCCAAGGACCTCGGAAATTTCTTTATGTCTAAAGTGTCATGTTTGAACATATATGTATATATTGAGCATGTTGCATAGTAGGGTTAATTGTGAGCTTTTATGGCATGATTGTGAATTTAATTTCGTATGAAATACTTGTAAGAATGTGAGAATTGTAAACCTTATTTATGCATGACAAGTGACAAGAACCTAGAAGGGTTAGTGAACAAAAGTGACACATGGACATAGATCTAGTGAGTGACATTGATGAGTCTTGAAAACTTAGAAAACAAGTGTGGCATGAGTTCAAGAATATAGTAGTGTATATGACACTAGTGATAGTAAAGAATGCAAAGAAAAGAATGATTGAGACATTATGACATTTCAACCTTAGAGTTAAGGGTCATTTGAGCATGGTCTTCCTTAAAGTTAAGGAATGGATTGAACTTGGAATCCTCAATGTAGGATTGATCGTACTCACCTTTAGTCCTTACTCGAGGGTGGTAGCTCTCCCTCGGGCGATGTGCTCCGGAGTTGACATCACTGGGTCGTAGCGGGTATCTCCCCATAGGACGGTCCTATCGAGTTGTAGCGGGTATCTCCCCAGTTAGTAGGATTTTGGGTTGGTGAGTTTGTTGAGGGCGAAACCTACGGGTTAGCCAAGAGATTGGGTGAAAAAATTATGATCCTGCATTCATCATGAGCACTATATTGAGCATCGTATTTTATATTGTTCAGGCATATTAGTTGAATTTGTTAGTTGGTTACTTTCCTTCCTCTATTCTATTATGCCTGATTAGACCTAGTGGGATAGTCGGCGTGGTTGGTTGCCGAACCCACTGGAAACTTTGTTGTAGTTCTCACACCCCTATTTCCACAAAGCCGGGACCGAGCGAGCCGGCAGACGACTGCGGTAAGGGCATCGCGCCCTAGGTAGAGACCGCCCGAGATGTTTTATTTCATAGTTGCATACCCTTTTGATATATCATCTTTTGTATTTTGATGATTATAACTGTTAAATGAAAGGACATGAATGATGTAAAAGAATTTATTTAATATCAATGTTATATTTAGGAGATATGAGATATAAAAAAAAATGATGAAAGAGCTGTAATAGAACTTGATAAGTAGTATACATGTATGTGATTTAAAATTAATTATATTAATTACTGGTTGTTGTTAGTTTAGTACTTTCACATTCGCCTTTGCTTGCCCTCGTGCAAGCCATTGTGTATGCTTCCGCTTATGCAAATTGTTACTCTATTGATACTTGTTGTTGAGTCTTGGGCGGACAGGAGAGGTTCTGTCTGTTCGGCGTCTGTTCGACGCTCTCGAACCGGCCAAAAGGATCGGACTCGGGGCGTGACAACTATCATGCCACAAGTGTTCTTTAACATTAAATTCTAATGCCACTCATCAAGTTGTTTACTTGGTATACAAGTTACTCATCAAGTTATCTACTTGATATACATGCCACTCATCATAATGCAATGTCTCAACTATTCTAGTTATATATCATTATACTCATCCATGCAAGATCAAGTTATTGTTTAACTTATCTCTATAGGGTTCTATGTCACAAAGCTCATTTTCATGCATTCCTAAGTTCACATGCCAAGCCTACTATACCGCATTACAAAGGAACATGCAAGAGTAGTAAAGTAACATCTAAACACCCTACCATGCATGATGCTATATATGGAGTGTAATCAACATGGAGATACTTAAGACATAGGGAGAAGCCCAGTTGCTTCAGGATGACACCCCCTACCTTTCGACTAGGTCACGAGGCTATGGAGTCGATTTCGTGATTTTTGAGCGCCGCTTCGACTCCTCCGGTCAACACGAAGTCACGAACACTCGTTTTGGCGATATCTTCGCACCCGCTCGACGAATCGATGAACCGACCTTTCCAACGCGTTTAAACACCTAGTAATTAGGTTAACACATTATCAATTTAGATCAAAACCCTTTACTTCCAAAAACCCCAATTTGGAGCCCTAGGTTCCAACCAAAGCAAGAATCCCCTTCAAGCTTCAAGATTCAAGCATAAAGCTTCTATTTGGCATTAAAAAGATCCAATGGAACCAATTCTAGAAGATAAAAACCCATAAAAATGGTTCTACCATGAAAGCTCTCATGAGCTTACCTCTATAGCAAGCTCCAATGGTGGAGAGGAAGAAGAAAATGCTACTAATCCTTCCCTTGGCCTTGATCTCTACCAACTCCACCTCCTTCTTCACCTTCTAGAGAGAGAGAAAGAGATATTAGAGAGAGAGGGGGCTAGGGCTTGGGTGTGAAATAAGAGAAAGAGAGAGTGTTTTCTTTTCTATACCCTCAACTCAAGTCACAATTGCAGTTTAGCCCCTCCACTTTGCTTCTCATGCCTTGCCCAAACTGGGCAGTTTTCGGGCACGGGGACCGGTCCCTCTATGGACAGACCGGTCCCCGAGAGCAACATTTGCGGGCAGAACTCTTCTGCCAGCTTCTACGCGTACGGGGACCGGTCCGTCCCACCAGGGACCGGTCCCCGAGAGAGGAACTCTCAGGACTTAGCCGATTTTTCCTTCTTTTCGCTGGCTGCGCGTACGGGGACTGGTCTGTCCCACCAGGGACCGGTCCCCGAGAGCAAACATGGTGCGCAGAGGCTTCTCTGCCACACCCCTGCTTACGGGAACCGGTCCCTCACACCAGGGACCGGTACCCGAGAGCAAAACCTACAACTTAGCAGATTTTCACAATCTTGCTCTCCGAGGTCCGTTGTAATGCACTTTTCGCATTTCTAACTTCTTCGGCTCTTCCGAAGCTCATCCACTCGACAATTAGTCGATTCTGAACGAAGTCCAACTCTCGGATTTCGAGAATTCACTTCCTTACATGATCGGTACACTTCTTGTACGTTTCATCTCCCGATATCCCAATATCCTTTTCATTCTACTTTTCTGTCATTATCAACCGTATTTGCCAAAACAACCAAATTTAAAAGCTTTAAGTCTGATAAAACTGAATTTGCTATTTTAGAACTATTATATATATTTTTTAGTTTGTTGTTATTATCTCATATATTGAAGGTTTATTACCATCTTAGTATTGCTTAAATTTAATTTTTAATTTTTTATTTTGCTAAAATTTTTGCTTTTTTATTTTAACTATAGTAAAGTTCGCTAGAATTGATAAATTGAACCTAATTTATTTTTTTAAAAAAACCTTTAAATGAAAATAAAGTTACAATTTAGTTTTGGGCCGAGATTTCTCCAACTAGGAAAAGAACCAATGCTATAAACAATTATTTTATTTTTAAATGTAATTTTTGTGTATTTCGTAAGTTCATATTTGATTTGGGCTTAAATTATTTAATTTTAGTTGATTTGACTAACCTAAACTCTTATCTCCAATAAATATTGAAACAATCCCATAAATACCTATCAAATTCTCCAAAATTGCTTCGTCTTCTATGCATGACCCTTATATTACCGTGTTGTGTTGATAAAAAAAGAATAATAATTTATTACAGGATGAGCTCTCAACACTATAAACACCTGGTTCTTGATGCTTGGAGGGCAGATTTTGATAAATAGAAATTTCTACTCTTGTTCTTTTTCCTTACCGTTGTGTTCTACTTTCTGGTAAGATCATCAATGCTTCTTCCTTGCGCCGAGATCATCTTCTTCCTCAACTTGATCATTGTCGCTTCTTCTTCGTGACAAGATCGGCTTCTACTTCTACCTATCATCTTCTTCTAGGTCCTTGTCTCATCTTCTTCTTCCCTATTGCTGAAGTTCTACCCTTATTGTATCGCCCTCCTCGTCGATATATTGGTTGTTATTATCTTGTATATTGAAAGTTTATTACAATCTTAGTATTACTTCAATTCGATTTTAATTTTTTGTCTTGCTGAAATTTTTTGCTTCCTTACTTTAATTATAGTAAAGTTTGCCGGAATCAATAAATTAAATCTAGTTTATTTTAAGAAATATCTTTAAATGAAAATAAAGTTAACAATTCAATTTTGGCAACCTCTCGGTTTGCATCAATTGATAAAAGCTTACTTCAATCATGGCTCTCATAGAATTTGTCTTTGATACATAACCAAAGCCTTAGGCTATGTTCGAGCCTGCAAAGACCATGTTTCTTTTACCCACAGCTTGCCAATATGCAATTGTCACACCCTGAGCCCGCCTATTTGGTCGGATTCGGACACGTCAACAGACCGCCGGACGGACAGGGTTTCTCCTGTACCGCGGACAGAGTCTCCCCTGTACGTCCAAAGCGTCACAATCCATACAATGCGCGAGGTTCTAACCAGGAACAACATACAACAAAGATTGCATAAAGAAGGTATAAAAAACATAAATACATCTATGCTATTACAAGCATTCATCTCACATTACATTTTGCATACACATTTTGCATTCTTTAACTCTTTTTAGCTTCCAAATACAATCCGATTTAATATGATTATTACAACATTGTTCTTTATCCTTTCTTTTACATCCCTAAGTAGCTGACTTAGGGTACTGCTATCTCTGGTCTCGATGGTAGGGCGCTAACTATGGAGCTACACCCTTTCCTCTCGCCGCGGCGGAGCTCACGTGTGAAGCTGTACCCAAAAAAAAAATACGGGGGTGAGAACTATTGTCCATAGTTTCCAGTGGGTACGGCCACCCAAGGGAAGAACTTGACCCACCAGGTCCAAAGGAGGCACTGCAAACATGTTAGTCTAACAAATATCCACAGATATATATAATTTATACAACTAACAATTATCATGTTCATGCCTCACAATATGCAATATGCAAATCATGCAACTCATACACGTAGATTAATTGGTTTTAATCATTTGCTATTCATTATATTATTAGCAATTCTTTATCACTTGTCATTCTTTACTACTTGCAATTCTTTATTCTTTGACTTTCTTTATTATTAGCCACACTGTATTCTTAGCCATTCTTTATTCTTAGCTATTCTTTATTCTTTACTAAGGGTATTTACACCTTAGCCATATTATGCTCATTTACTATTCTTTCTTAAGGCTACTTTACCTTAGCCAACTATGCCACTCAACTCGGTCTTGAGTCATTCAACTGCGAATAATTCGTGCTCAGTCAGGCTCAAGGTGAAGGAACTCTCACAGCCCTCAGCCTTAAATCCTCTTGACTATAGGTCTACCAACGGGCGAGGAAAATACCTGCACACCCGGACCATAACTATAGGTCTACTATAGGGTGAGGATATACCGTCAACCCCGGACCGCAAGTCGCTCAAGCTCAATGGAACAACATATATACTGCTCATGGTGCATGGCAATTGTCCCTATCAATAGTCAATCCTCTCGGCTAACCCGTAGGTTTTGCCCTCAATAGACTCACCAACTTATAATCCCAAATATCGGGGAGACTACTACGACCCGATGGAACCGTCCTCTGGGGAGACTACTACGACTCAGTGATGACAACTCCGGAGTTCATCGCTAAAGGGGGAGCTACCACCTTCCGAGCAAGGACTTATAGGCGAGTATGATCCAATCCTTAACTATAAGGATTCCAAGTTCAATCCATTTCTTAACTATAAGGAAGCAATGCTCATATGACCCTTAACTATAAGGTTGCTATGTCATTATATCATCAATTTCACTTACTTACATTTCTTTAATATTCATGATGCCACACGCACTAAGTGTTCTTTCTAGCATTCAATACTCATTAATGCCACACTTGTACACTAGCATTCTTGACCCATTAATGTCATTATTGTAACACTAGCATTCAAAACTCATTGATGCCACTCTTCTTTTGATGTCATAATGTCATTTGTTCTCAATGTCATTAGATTCTCTACCTTTTTTAGGTTCTTATCATCATTCACGCATACATAGCGTTTTTACATATTCTCACTAGTTTACAATCATCTCACGTGCATTTGTATAACATCTATGTCATGCATGTTATTTAGCATCTAGTTCGTGCATTTTTCTAACATATGTCTCATGCATACTTGATCAGCATACGGCTTATACATTCATTTAGTATTTACTCATACATTCTCTCAACATATACTCTATACATTCATTAGCATCTAGCTCATGTTATTTATTTAGCATATACTCTATGCATTCATTTATTAGCCTCTATCTTATACAATCATTTACCATACATCATGCATACCTAATTTGCACATCTCAAGCATGCATTCCTTTTACTAGCATACATCCTATGCATTTACAGTTAGGATCTAACTCATGCATTAATTAACTTTAGCATTTTAACTCATGCATTCATTTAGCATACATTATACATACCCAATTAGCACATCTCAATCATGCATTCCTTTACTAGCATACATCATATGCATTTACAATTAGAATCTAACTCATGTATTTTCATTCACTATTAGCATCTCTATTATGCCTTCTCATTCACATGTATTTAGCATGCATATGTATTCATTAGCTTTGCAATCAACTAGCATTACATGCATCAACGATGAAACACACTACACTTTGGCATGGAAGTGATCTAATCGCTTCGGTGAACACAATCCACCTCGTAACGCTCTCCGATTGCTTGTAGTTACTTGCAATTGGGCTCTAGCGGCACACGTGACCCGGTTCGGCTCCAACTCGCAATTGACCACCTAACGGCCACCAATCGACAATCTGAAAATTTAAGGTCTATAACTTGATGCCACGATACTCCGGATCCATTTTCCGTACTGTAGCCTGGTACCATTACTCTTTTCCATGTAAAGATACGCAGTGCAGATTGCAGTCTAGCAGTATTTGAGGGATTTTTTTTGTAATTGTAGCAACACCTTATATTCCCCACACCTCTTCGCTGGGGCTTTTGTGCTGCAACAGAGAAGGAGGAGAGGTGAGTTTCCCTCTCCATTTTCCATGGTTTTTCCTCTCGTTTATTGAGATTTTTAGAGGTTTGATCTCCTCCTTTGATTTCTTCTTTATGGGTTTTGCTTTTGGACTATTGGAGAAGCCTTGAAGTGAAGGATTGAGCTTGTTGGAGGAGAGATCTTCAACCCTAGCTCACTTTCTAGCTTGATTTGAAGCTTTGGAGAGGTTAGTACCCTAAATCTATTCTTTGATCCATATTTTAGTAGATCTTATGAGATGGAAACCTAGAATGAGCAAACTAGGATTTATTTTGGGGATTTTTGATTTGTAGCTGTCACTCCCCGGGACCCAGCACAGGCCCGTCCGGTGCGTGTCCAGACCCGCCATATGCCTCCACATATAAGGCGTCTACAACAATAGCGATAAATGAAGAAAAGATAATAAATATCTAGAGATATCAGAGCATGTGTACCGCTAACATCTATCAACAAGTAGAAGCAGTAAAACTATCAACTGTAATAAAACATAGAGTAAATATATTAAACTGTCCCAAAGCAAATACTACAATATCCAAAATGGTAGTCTCTATGTAGGGTACAAACACTCTCATTGTTTCCAACTAAAATAAAAAGGAGAAAATGATTCACCTAGCAAGACCCCTCGCTCGCTAACTCAAAGCAACACCCTTGCCGCGGTCCCTAGCCTCTCCTAGAGTGGAAGGCTCTGAAAGAAAATATAAAATAGGGGGTGTGAGAACTATAATTTATAGTTCCCAGTAGGCAATTACTGACCTGAGCAAAATGCACCACTAGGCCCAAAAGCATAAGTAGATAAAAGAACTACAAGTAAGCTGCGATATGTAAAGCATGTAATGAAATGCTAATCTACAATGCCATAAATATACATGATGTCAACATGGTGTACATCTATTCTATCATAGTCCGAAATGCCAATACATAACTAGTATGCTCCAGCATGGCAAACAAGTATCCTATAATGCAATAAGCAATACTATCAAATACACTACATGTCCAATTGCCCAATAAATCCAACTACTATGAACTGTCTAGTAATGATTATTACTTATATGACTCCGTGTTAATTTTCATTTTCAATTAAGGATTTGCACAAGGTAGTCCAGCTTGTGCCGCCTAAGTGTCCGTGGTAGCTTCAGCATTCCCACTCGAGGAATGAGTCTATCCCTCGAAGCTACCGTAGGCTTCTCGATACCGCACAAGCGATCATAAATCGCGTAGGCTAACTTCGGACTGCCGGCTTGTAAAGAGCGACCCTTACAAGCATGTGCGAATAAGCACAAATGGCAAGCAAGCATAGTCATCGTCTCAAGAACCCGATCATCATGTCTCTAACATGGTAATAGCCACTAGCAACCCAACGGTCTAGTTCTATGTCTCAATGTGAGGTTCCAACATTCATTAAGTCTAATGCCCCTTCATGACATTAGAACATTGCTATAACCAAGCATATTTCAAATTTAAGGCCCCTTTATGGCATTATTTTACTAAATTCACATATAGCTCAAGCTCAATATCACTTCATGACATTAGCTCACTAAATTCATACATAGTCCAAGCCTAATGTCCCTTTATGACATTAGCTTACTAAATCTATACATAGTCCAAGCCTAATGTCCCTTTATGACATTAGCTTACTAAATCATACTTCACTCGAGTCTAATGCCACTTTATGATATTATGTTAGCTCCTAAGCTAGGCATGAGTTCTAAGTCCATGAGTGTAATGCACATATCATTTTCACTAAATGAAACATGATTCCAAGCCACAAACAAGAATGCTACTCACATGCTTAAACCCAACATGGAACCCTCTACTACATAGAGGTCTAAAAATACAATATACATAACATGTGTATTTCAAGCATTCTAAAATTCTCAAATATTCTATCTAGCATAAATATGCACGCATTTTTATTTTTCAATAAATAAAAACCATAATAAGGATGATTTATCCCATTTTGGTGAGGCCAAACCCACCAAGTCTTCTTGGAACCCTTCGTTTCGTCAAACGAGGTTGTCCACTAATCTCCTAGCACCTAAAGTAATAAAAGGAGAGATAAACGAACGTTACGAACAACCCTAAGCTCAAACATCAACCATCTCAAGCAAAGGGGCAAAAACTCATCTCAGATGGTGAGAATCTCTCTCGAACTCCAAACGAAAGCTAGAACCCTTCCAATCCAACCTAGAGGAAGGTTCTAATCCAAGAGATCAAGCTCCAAAAGCCCTAAATCCAAAATGCCCAAATAAACCCTAAGTTTCCAATTTTAGGGTTTCATCTCAAATAAACCACCAAAACATGAAATCTAGAGGAAAGAGCAAGTGGCTAGCCTCTTAGGAGCTTCAAACAAGGATCAAAGTCTACTAAGTGTGATGATCTTCCTTCTATCAAGCTCTAAGTCCGAGCTCCAAGCCTTCAACATGGAGGAAGTAGCACCAAGGAGCAAAAGAGGAGAACAAACCTTAAATCCCAAGCAAAAGGGAAGAATATACCAAATAGGAGAAGAGGGAAGGAGCCCTACCTTGCTCTCCACCGTTCTCAGCTCAGGGGAGGCCCTAAGGGGCGTGGGGGCTAATATAGAGAAGCCACAATGCAGATACACCCCTGAAAAATAGCCAGTTCGCAATCTGTCAAAGTGTACCGGTACACGAAAAAGTGTACCGGTACAACTCCCCCGAATGCGCGAATCCGAGCATCGGGTTGGCCAATAACCAAATGTGTACCGGTACAACCATCGAGTTGTCACCGGTACACTTTCTGTACCGGTACAACCATCAAGGTGTACCGGTACACAATCCTGCAGAAAGCAACCCTAGAGTAGCCAAAGTCCTCCTCTTTGGTGACCTTAGCGCTACTTTAAATGCCTCAATTCTCGGGATACGAGTCATAGATCGAGCACTGTCAACGACCCTCCAGAATAGCTGAAAAAATTCGGAACACGGATCAAACACTCGAACCTCGCAATTTGCGAAGGTCTAGTGTGTTACAGTAGTTCTTGGGGCTTAATTGATAGGTGTAGAATATCTCGTTGGGGTAGATTTGAAGTACTCTAGCCTCCTTTTCGAATTTGAGAGGGTTTTTCTACACTTTAGGTGAGTTTTGCCCTATTCTTGGGTTGATTTTGAGTTGAACACGTGGGGTGTTCGTTTGTTTTGTCTAACCCTCATAGAATTTTCTCTAGGGAGCTAGGACACGTGTGGACACCTTCATCGACGCGAACGAAGGGGATTCGAGGAGTCTCGGTAGGTTTGACCTCACTGAATGAGAAAAAATTTCACCTATGTCTTTTTAATTGTTGTAAAATAGAAAATCATGTATATTCATGCTAGATAGGGCATATGTGAAATTTAGAATGCTTAAAATGCATATGTTATGTATAATGAAATTTTATCTCTATGTTGTAGAGAGATTAGTGCATTGTGATTATGCATATGAATAGCATTCTTGTATATCGCTTGGGATCTTGGTTCTGGTAGTGAAAATGACATGTATGATATGCTCTCGGACTTAGAACTCATATTTGACATAGGAGAAAACATAATGTCATAAAGGGGCATTAGACTTGGATTATGTTTGACATAGTAAACCTAATGTGTAACACACTGGACCTTTGCAAATTGCGATGTTCGAGTGATTAGCTGTGCTCTGAGCTTTTCCAGATTTTCTGGTAGGTCGTTGACTGTGTTCCGACCTATGGCACGTGTCCCGAGGAGTGTGGTACGAAGCCTTGCACCAAAACCCAAAAATTTGGATTTTGGTCAGCTCTCGGATTGGCTGTCTGGCGGGCTTGTACCGGTACAAGGTTGTGGTTGTACCGGTACAGAGCCGAGAACTCGCAAACCCGAGCCTCGGGTTTGCATTTTCGCAGGTCTTGTACCGGTACAAGGATGGTCTTGTACCGGTACAATGTTGATGGTTGTACCGGTACAGCCATCGGGCCTGTACCGGTACAGTGCCGCAGAACTGCGCCACCCGCAGCCCGCGATTTGGATTTTCGCAGCTCTTGTACCGGTACAAGATCCCTGTCGGTACAAGGGGCTAATTTCATGCAGTTTGTTCTGCAGGGGCTTATTTGCGATTGTGGCACCCTTAAACAGCACCACGCCCCATAGGTCCTCCTTGTGCGGAACCTGAGGAGGAGGCAAGGTAAGGAGTTCCCTCTTTTCCCCTATTTGGATTTGATCTCAATTTCTTGGTTTTGATGGATTTCCTCTCTTTTTCCTATTGAGCTATTACCATGTGTTGGAGCTTTGGAACTTGGATTTGGAGTTTGATTGAGGGAAGATACTTGAAGTTTGAGGACTTGAGCTGGTTTTGAGGCTTCTAAGAGGTAAGTGCAAGATCTTTTCTCTAGTTTTTAGATTTTAAGCTTCTTTGAGATGAAACCCTATTTTGGGACTTAGGTTTATTTTGGGCTTTTTGAACCTAGGGCTTTTGAGCTTGATTGGTGTGGTTTAGAACCTTCCTAGACTTGGATTGGAAGGGTTCTAGCTTCTTTTGGAGCTTAGGAGAAGATTTCTACTCTTTTAGAGTGAGTTTGCCTTTTGCTTCTAGGTTAAAGATTGAGCTTATTACTCTTCGTATCGAGTGGATGACACCATTTTTGATGTCCTAGGGTGCTAGGAGCTTGTGGAAATCTCCGTTCGGCGAAACGAAAGTTTCGATTCGGTGGGTTTGACCTAGCCTTGATATGAGAAAATCTCATTATTTGGTGATAAGTGCTTCGTGTACTAATATCTCATGCATTTCATATTAAATGTATTTATTATTAATTTTAGAGTGCTTAAATACCCATGTTATATGTAATGAAATTCTGGACCTCTATGTAGTGAGAGTTGCTGAGAGAGAGTTGGTTGCATTTAGCATTCTATATGAGATTTGGTTTATGTTTTATAGAGTAGATGAGTATGATCATGCGTTTAAACATAAGTTTAATTGAGACATGAAAGTGACAATTCACTATATATATAGCATCGAATTGATATTATGTGAATTAGAGAGCTAATGTCATCAAGCGGCATTTGAGCTGGGACATGTGTGAATCTAGTGGATAGCGGCCCATTGAGGGATTTGGAAAACATGTTGAACATCAAATTCCTAAGTGTTCATCAAGGGCACTATGCATAGCAAATGTTGAAACTTAACATTGTGCTTAACATAGATCTTCGCGGCTGCTAGTGACTTACCATGTTAGAGACATGAGGGTTGGATACTTGAGATTTCGACTATGCTTGCTTGCATTTGTGCTGCATTCGCACATGCTTGTGAGGGTCGCTCCCCAAAGCCGGCACTCCGGAGTTAGCTACGCGACTTTTGTTCGCTCGTTGCGGTATTGAGAAGCCTACGGGTCGAGTGGACAGACACATTCCAAGAGTAGGCATGTTGGCTACCACAGCGCACTTACGGGGCACAAGCTGAGCATACCTTTGGTAGTCCTTATTGGAATGGAAATCGACATCAGTTGTTGTATATGAACAATCACTACTAGATAGGTTTAGTAGTTGATGTACATTTACATGTTATAGCCATAGGGTTAGGACATGTAGATATATCTTGACCAGTTACCTATTTCATCACAGTATACTTGGTTGCTATGAAAGACTTGCTAATCATGTATGAATAAAGGTTTGTAACAGTAAACTATTGCCATTGGTCACTTTTCCTTATGATAGAATAGATGTACAACACTTTGACATCGTGCTTATGTGAGATATAGTAGTATAGCATTTTATATATGCTCCCTTTTTATTGCTTATTGGTATTAACGTTACTTACCCTTATTTTTGGGGCCTAGTGGAGCAGGAGCTGAGGTCAGTAATTGCCCACTGGGAACTATAAATTATAGTTCTCACGCCCTCTTTTTCTCGATGTTTTACAGAGCCTTCCACTCAGGGTGAGGCCAGGGACCGCGGGAAGGGAGTTGTTTCGAGCTAGCTTCCTTCGAGGACGAGTTGCTAGGTGGTCTACCTCTCGATTTTTATTTCTTTTTGCGAGAGGTTGAGAGTTTTACCAGTGTACTAGAGACCACCACTTTTGTATTTTGGAGACAGATTTTGTACTACTTATGACTCATTTCATTGTCTAACTTTACTGCTTTCCTTTGGTGTAGATGTAGAACTATACTCGCTCTAATATCATTAGTTGCTAGTTATTTCACTTCTTCTATTTGTTCTTCTACTTGCTTTACTTCCGCTCTTATTGTAGACGCCTTATATGTGTTGTCATATGGCGGGTCTGTGCACGCTACCGGGAGGGCCTCCGCCGGTCCCGGGGCGTTACATAATGTCATGAAGTGGCATTAGACGAAGTAAATGGATTGAACTCTACATTGTGACATAGAACTAGACCTTTGTAGTCGCTAGTGCTTATACCATATTTTAGACATGATAACATTGGACTAAATACGGATATTTACGCTTGCTTGCCATTGTGCTCATTCGCACATGCTTGTGAGGGTCGCTCCCCACAAGCCGGCACTCTGGAGATAGCCATCACGACATAAGCTCGCCCGTGCGGGATTAGGCACCGAAATGGAATGTCGTGGGGGAGGCTCATTCCTAGGATGGGAATGTTGACTACCACGGGGCCATTACGCACGGCGCAAGACGGACTACCCATGGGTAGGTCCTACATGATTGGGATACTATTGAACTAAAATGCATAGTGGATATTAGACAATGGACATTATGTTGGTTATACTTATGCATATTCATGTTAGAATAGCATTTATAATCGTGAAAATTCATGCTAAAGTAGAGGCATAGTATTTAGTAAGTTCAATTCGTGTTAAATATTTATGCCATTCCTTTCAATTAATTGTTAGAACTTGCTGCTTTTGCTTTTCAACCTAGTGGCGCATTTTCGCTGAGGTCAGCAATTGCCCACTGGAAACTATTGTTTAATAGTTCTCACGCCCCCTGTTTTGTTGTTTTTCTTACAGAGCCTTCCACTTCGGGAGAGGCTCGGGATCGCGGGAAAGGAATCGCCTCGAGCTAGTTAGCGAGGGATTTTATGATAGGTGGTTCACCTCTCTTTTTGTTCCTTTTTAGAGAGGATGAGAGTTCTTGTACCCATGTGTAGAGACCACCATTTTTGGATATTATAGTACTTGTATTTGGGGTTTTGTTGTTGTACTACTTTATGTTTATGCTAGTGGATTGGTTCCTTTATTTACCTCTTTATTCTAGAAACTAGTTGTTGTATACTCTGATACTCCTAGATGCTCATTTATTATTGATTTATTTAACGCTTTGTTATAGACGCCTTACATGTTTAGGCATATGGCGGGTCTGGACATGCACCGGGCCGGCCTCCGCTGGGTCCAGGGACGTGACAGATTATTTTGGTATCAGAGCCTAGGGTTAAGTCTTATGGACCTAGCAAACATTAGGCCGGTTGGACTATAGGAAATAGGCTCGTGAGAGATGAGATCTATTTGACTTATAAGCTAAAGTACTATGATTAGGTTTATCATAACTCTAAAAATATTGGAGTTGAATCGAAGTGTATAGCTTCTAACTTTGCGGAGGGTTACGTTGGCGGCTGATAACGTAACATCGAAAATTAGTAGTAAAGGACACTTCATTACTTTCACATGATTTGGGTATTAGTTGCTTGAGTGGGGTTGCGATACCGTGGGTTTTACTAACTTGCGCTTTTATGATGTTGTAGTGATATGCCGACGACTCGCTCTAAATCAGTTGGAGCGGATAATGCGGCAAATTTTGAGGAGGTGGAGACCTCCGTTACCTCCGGATCTTACAAGGTCCGTGAGTTGAGGAGCCAGCTTGCGGCCCTCACTGACTTGGTGACACAGCAGGCGGAGGCGGCCAGACAGCAGGCGGATGCGGCGTGCCGGCAGGAGGCGCGGAAGAAGCACCTTGAGGATCTCCTTCTGCAGCAGGTAGCTTCTAGGGAGGCTCAGATTCCCTCACCCCCTGTGCCAGTTGACGACGTCGCACCGAGGGGGCCTCGGGAGGAGGACGTTGTGGCACCACCAGTTCAGGTGCCTCCGGCGGGGGCAGTTTTTCTCGTGATGGCTGCTGGAGAGGAGCGGGACTGGCTCATGAATCGCCTCAACGAGTTTAGGAGGTGCAATCCCCAAATCTTCGATGGAGAGAAAGTCGACCACTGGATCGTGGAGAAGTGGTTGATGCACATGGAAAAGCTTTTCCGCGACACTTTTGTGGATGAGAGAGACCGAGTTTGGCTCGCCACTCACCACCTGGACGGTGAGGCCTACCGTTGGTGGTTGGATATTCAAGACAACCCCACCACGGATTGGCGGCTATTACATGGAAAAAGTTCAAGGAGCTTCTATTGGTGCACTACTTCCTCGACAGCGTGAAGAGGCAAATGGAGAAGGATCTGCACGGTTTGCGCCAGGGAGAGCGGAGTGTCGCCGAGTACGAGAGGGAGTTTTCTCAGCTTCTGCATTTCGTGCCTTTCGTCGTGCGGGACGACGAGGACAAGGCCCGCATTTTTGAACGTGAACTTCGACCGTCGATCTTTCGGTTTGTGCAATCTTCCAACCTCCAAACCTACTGGGAGGTCGTGAACTGCACGCTCATTGTGTAGAGTGGCGTGGAGGATGTACAGGAGCGGAGAGAGGGCTTGGATAAGGGTAAGGGCAAAAGGCCCGCGGTTGAGGGTGCGAGTCAGGCCCACTCTGGGAGGCCGCTGAGGCACCCTAGGAGCCGGAGCCAGTCGAGAGGTCGTGGCTCATCTGCTCAGCGAGGAGGTTCTGACCGTCGCCGACCTCCCCAGTGTGTAATCTGCGGTGGTCCTCATATTCCACCACAGTGTCCGCAGTGGGGAGGCAGGTGTTTCCTTTTGTGGCCAAGAGGGCCACTTCCGAACCGAGTGCCCGAGAGGTTCTTCACCGGCATCGTCATCTGCATCGGCACTGGCTTTACCAGCCACCAGTCAGGGGACTCCAACGGCATACTACCAGCCTGGGCGGCCACCCGTCCAGTGCCAGATTGAGGGGTCACGACAAGCCCCGAGCGGGCGTATGTATGCGGCTCAGACAGAGGGGGCGGCAGCAGTCGAGGATGTGGTGGCAGATATCATTTTATTAAATGGCATTAGAGTTCGAGGTTTATTTGATACCGGTGCATCACATTCATTTATAAATCGGCTGTTTGCCGAGTTGAATGGCATCCCGTTAGTTTCTTTGTCGCATCCGGGACATGTTGTTATACCCCACCACGTCTTGGACATTAGGGAGTTTTGCCCCGGTTGCCCTGTTCGAGTAAGGGATTGGATTATGCCCGGGATCTGCTAGCTTTGCACAATTTGATGTGGTTTTGGGTCTGCACTGGTTGACGAGGTACTTCGCCACTATTGACTGCAAAATTGAACTGTCACTTTCAGAGAGCCAGGACAGGAGGGTGTTGTATTTAGAGGATACCAGAGTTCGCTGTTTGCGATGACGATCAGCTCGTCTCGAGCTAGGCAGTTGATCAGCAGGGGTTGCATAGCCTATTTGGCTAGTGTTGGTCTGAGGGGTGAGGATGACACCCCTAGGATTGAGGATATCCTGGTAGTACGGGAGTTTTGTGATGTGTTTCCAACGGAGCTTCCAGGTATGCTACCTGATAAGGAGATCGGGTTTGTGGTAGATCTCGTCTCTAGGACTACTCCAATCTCAAAGGCACCTTATAGGATGGCACCGGTACAGTTGAAAGAGCTGAGGGCACAGCTGCAGGATTTATTGGACAAAGGCTTCATTCGCCCGAGTGTTTCACCTTGGGGAGCATCGGTTTTGTTTGTTAAGAAGAAGGATAGATCACTTCGCTTGTGTGTGGACTATCGTGAACTTAATAAAGTCACGATCAAGAACAAGTATCCGTTGCCGAGAATTGATGATCTTTTTGATCAGCTTCAAGGATCGAGTGTATATTCCAAGATCAACTTACAGTCGGGATATCACCAGTTAAAGATTGCACCTGAGGATGTATCGAAGATGGCTTTTAGAACACGGTATGGACATTATGAGTTCACGGTTATGCCGTTTGGGCTTACTAATACCCCGGCAGCTTTTATGGATCTAATGAACCGTGTTTTCAAGCCTTATCTAGACAAGTTCGTTGTGGTGTTCATCGACGACATTTTGATTTATTCCCGAAGTGATAGGGATCACGAGGAGCATTTAAGACTTGTACTCCAAGTGCTTCGGGAAAAGAAGCTTTTTGCCAAGTTAAAAAAGTATGAATTTTGGCTTCGAGAGGTGGCATTCCTTGGACATCTGATTTTGGGATCGGGTATTGTCGTGGATCCTAGGAAGATTGAAGCTGTCAAGGATTGGCCTAGACCGACTAGCATCACCGAGATACGGAGTTTCATTGGCTTGGTTGGCTACTACCGAGATTTGTAGAGGGGTTTGCTAAGTTATCTACTCCCCTCACGTGGCTCACGCACAAAGACACTAAGTTCATTTGGAATGATGCGTACGAGAGAAGCTTCCAAGAGTTGAAGGCTCGATTGACGACTACCCCGATCCTAACCTTGCCAGTTGCTGGAGTAGGATATGTGATTTACAGTGATGCTTCCTTTAATGGATTGGGCTGTGTTTTGATGCAGGACAGGAAGGTGATCGCGTATGCTTCTCACCAATTAAAGGATTATGAAAGGAACTACCCTAGACACAATTTATAGTTTGCGGCCGTAGTCTTTGCATTAAAGCTATGGCGTCATTATCTTTATGGCGAGCGATGTGAAGTTTATACGGATCACAAGAGCTTAAAATACTTATTCACTCAGAAGGAGCTGAACTTGAGGCAGTGCCGATGGTTGGAGCTACTCAAGGATTATGATCTGACGATTCTCTACCACCCGGGTAAGGCTAACGTGGTGGCGGATGTGCTAAGTCGGCAATCGACGGATAACTTAGCGATACTTGTAGTCACTCAACCGCCGTTGATTGAGCAGATGAAGCGGTTGGAGTTGGAGATGGTGACTCCTGATACACCCTTCAGATTGATAGCATTAGTGGTGCAACCTACACTATTGGAAAGAATTAAAGAAAAGCAAGTTCACGATGTGGAGTTGCAAAAGATTCGAGCTAAGATGGTTGAAGGTTACACCGGCGATTTCTTGTGGATGATCATGGAATATTGCGTTCCCGCGGGCGGATTTGTGTACCGGCAAAATCGGTCCTTAAAGAGGATATTCTTCAAGAACCACATCGTGCACCGTATGCTTTACATCCGGGAGACATCAAGATGTACAAAGATTTGAAACTACTTTATTAGTGGCCCGGAATGAAAAAGGATGTTAGCGAGTTTGTAGCTCGATGTTTGACTTGTCAGCAAGTGAAAGCTGAGCACCGAGTTCCTGCGGAAAAACTTCAAAGTTTACCTATTCCCGTGTGGAAATGGGAAAATATCACCATGGATTTCGTTATGGGATTGCCTCGCTCACAGGCTGAGCATGATGCTATTTGGGTGATCGTGAATAGGTTGACGAAATCGGCGCATTTTATATCTATTCACACGACTTGGACAGGGGAGAAGCTCGCACTAGTGTATCTTGATGAGATTGTGCGACTTTATGGAGTGCCTATTTCTATTGTATTTGATCGAAACCCCCGATTTGTGTCTCACTTTTGGAGAAGTTTGCAGGATGCTTTAGGCACTCATTTGGATTTCAGCACCGCATTTCACCCTCAGAGTGATGGATAGTCTGAGCGCACTATACAGACACAACAGGATATGCTTTGAGTATGTGTGATAGACTTCTAGGGAGGATGGTCACAGCATCTACCGATGGCGGAATTTGCTTATAAAAATAGTTATCAAGCAAGCATTAAGATGGCACCCTTCGAAGCACTTTATGGACGGAAGTGTAGATCGCCACTTCATTGGAGTGAAGTTGGCGAGAGATTGGCTTTAGACCCAGATGTGCTCTAGGAAGCAGAGGATAAGGTTCGTATTGCTCAGGAGCGTTTGTAGATAGCTCAGAGTAGACAGAGAAGTTATGCCGACAGGCGTCGACGAGACTTGGAGTTCCAGATTGGAGATCATGTTTTCTTGAAAGTCTCGCCGACCAAAGTGATTAAAAGATTTGGTATTCGGGGAAAGTTGAGCCCCCGGTTTATTGGACCCTATTAGATTTTGGAACGTGTAGGCCCGATAGTGTATCGACTTGCTCTACCACCGAACCTATCGGGTATACACAATGTATTTCATGTATCGGTCCTTCGGAAGTACATCTTCGATCCGGCTCATGTTTTGGATGCTACACCATTGGAGCTGAGAGATGATTTGAGCTTTGAAGAGCAACCTGTGAGGATTTTGGCTCGCGAGGTGAAGAAGCATCGTAATCGCGATATTCCCTATGTGAAGATTCTTTGGAGCAACCATGATGAACGTGAGGCCACGTGGAAGCTGGAAAGCGCATTACAGGAGCGCTATCTCTATCTTTTTCAGATGGAGCTTTGAGGCATCCTGCTTTCAGTTTCGTGGATGAAACTTTTTTTTAGGAGGGGAGAATGTAACACACGGGACCTTTGCAAATTGCGAGGTTCGAGTGTTTGATCTGTGTTCCGAGTTTTTCTAAGTATTCTGAAAGTCGTTAGCAGTGTTCCGACCTATGGCTCGCATCCCGAGAATCGAGATTTAGAACTTAGCACTAAATCTCTAAAGTGAAGATTTTAGGCTACTCTCGGGTTGGACTCTATAGAGCAGAGTACCAGTACAGCATCGGGCCCGTACCGGAATTGGAAGTGGTACCGGTACAGCATCGGGCTGGTACCGGTACCTAGTGTGTTTTTCTGCGAACTCGAAGCTCGGGTTTGCGCGTACTGTAGCCTGGTATCGGTACTCTTTCCCGTGTATCGGTACACAGTGCAGATTGCAGTCTGGCAGTATGTCATGCCTTGAGACCGCTACCAATTTGGTCCGGTTCAGGCGCGTCGAACAGACGCCGAACGGACAGCACCTCTCTTGTCCGCCCAAGGCCAAACAATCAGATCGTATACAAGAATTTGCCTAGGAATAGAAATTCTATACATACACAATCAACGAAGGGCACAACAAGTGCCAACAAATAAGAGTAAGAGTCACATGTACATACAAGTAAACAAAAGGGAGATCTACTAGCTATTACATCACATTGCATTCATTTACATCATTTACATTACATCTTTCCAAAAATGAATGCAATTGCTACTAGGTAATCATCAAAATATATACATAGCTCTCCAATTCCTCACCTACATGAGTTTCTCAATACACAGAGTAATGCTAATGCAAAATAGGAAAGCTACTATGTACTACTGCTCGAGTGCGATGCCCTTGCCGCGGTCCTCGCTCGGTGTACTCGTACTAGGCCCTGCAACAAAGTGGAGTAAGAACTATTGTCCATAGTTCCCAGTGGGTTCGGTCGCCAACTCCGCCGATCTCCCCACTAGGTCCGAGTGGGCAAAAGTAGATAGATAGATAGATAGATATGAAAACTGTAAATGACATAGTAAGAAAACTATGCTACTATGCCCAATCATAAGTAATGTATGCATGCATCATATAGTAAATGGTTTACTAACATGCCACTATGTCCACTACTATGTCCAATAAGCAAATGTTTAATGACAGTGCTATTCTCTTGCTTATCCAATCTTTGGCGATCCTTTGGGTTCGCCCACGACTCACCTCGCCGTCCCGTATGGTAAGGAGACTCACCTCGCTCTCAAACCCGGGACTGTCTGTGGGACATCAACTCTGCCCCTCTCGTACATACTACGGAGTGCACGACGACTTGTGTGGCCCGACCACTACAAGTATAAACAGACTGTGAGCTTGATCCATCCTCTCAATTCGAGAATACCCTATTAACTAGGGTTAGAAATCACTCGAGAATCCACCTATCCCAATGTCTATGTGCAAGTGTTTAACTACGCTATGTTCTTTGTTCAACGAGTCATCACTAGGGAATCCACCTATCCCTAAGTTCACATGTCACTAGTATCATTGTATACTACATTATATGCCACTCGTTCTATTCATTTGTCAATCACATGCCACTCGTTATGTCACTAGGATCCATCGAGTCCATCTCATTTCCTCGGCACTATAGGATTCAATGTCATGACCCAATCCTTATCTATCCATAATACCAAGCATTCAACTCACACTATGATATCAATTAGAAAGCATAAGGAATGGAAAACAATGCAATCCTACAATGCAACATGCAAGAAATGCGAGATCATGGTATACTAAGACATAGAGAGGAACCCGGTTGCTTCGGGATGACACCACCCACCTTTCGACAATGTCGGGGTGCTAAGAACGTTATTCGGCACTTGCTTCAACGTCGCTTCGACCTCCTAGGTGAAAACGAAGCTCGATCGGTCTTGTTTTGCCGATAACTTTTCACCGGCTTGACGAATGCTCAATCCGTCTTCGCCAACGTGTTTAGACACCTAACAATTAGGTTTAGATGCTATCAATTAAGATCAAACCTCACTATTAAGCAAAACCCCAATTTAGAGCCCTAGGTTTGCACTATAGCAAAATATTCCAACAAAACTCTAGATTCTAGCATTAAGCATCTATTAAGCATGCTAGGGTTCTAATCAAACCATTTCTAGAGCTAAAGATCCAAACCCTAGGTTTCTACCATTGTTGAGCTCAAAAGCTTACCTCTAAGCTAGCTCCAATGGTGAGAGGAAGAAGAGGAAGAAGATCAAGGCCTTCTCTAGCTTGCTTCTCCTTCTTCTCCTTCTTCTTCTCCTTTCTTTCCTTCTTCTCCTTCTTATCCTTCTTCACTTCAAAAGAGAGGGAAAAAGAGCTTAGAGAGAGAGAGAGAAAGAGAGAATGTGTGTTTGGTGGGAAATGAGGGAGAGAGAGAGTGCAATCCCTCCTATACCCCTCAACTAATGTAACAATTGCACCCAAACCCCTCCACTTTGTTTCTCTCACACAGCCCAGACTGGGCAGTTTTCGTGCTCGGGGACCGGTCTGTCCCTAGAGGGACCGATCCCCGAGAGCCTCTCATGCGGGCAGAGGGCTCTGCCCAGCATCCTACGCGTACGGGGACCGGTCTGTCCCGCCAGGGACCGGTCCCCGAGAGGAGAACTCTCAGGACTTAGCCAATTTTTCCTCCTTTTTGCTGGTTGTGCGTACGGGAACCGGTCCTCGCCTGAGGGATCGGACCTTCAAGGACCGGTCCCCTCTCAAGGGATCGGACCCGAGAGCAAACATTGCGCGCAGGGTTTTCTGCCGCATTTTTAGCTTACGGGGACCGGTCGGTCCCCGAGAGCAAAATCTGCCAAGTGCAGATTTCTGCACAACTTACTCTCGCGGATCCATCGCAATGCACTTTTTGGATTTTTGACTTCTTCGGCTTTTCCGAAGCATACCCACTCGACAATTAGTCGATTTTGAACGAAGTCCAACTCTCGGATTTCGAGAATTCACTTCCTTACAGTAGCTGCTTGGGGAAGGGCAAAGGCGACACCAGCGATCATCCTAGGACCAACAGAGAAGGATGACAGTGGCGTGGCGTGGCAGTGGCGCTTGGGTGAATTTCTGAGGTTGCACGGGTGCCCTGGGCTCCGCTTTCGATTGCAGCTGCTCTTAGGGCACAGCGGCGTCGGGGGCAGGTCAGGGTAGGGTCGTCAGGGTCCGAGGATGACTGTGGTGGCGGCGCAGAAACAGGAGGGTCGGGTCACCTCCACCCATAAGGCTAATAATTGGGGAGAGAGAGAGGAGAAAAGGAAGGATCCTTCGGCAACTGGCACGGCGACGGCTGCGGCGGCGGTGCCTCTTAGGAGGACCAGAAGTGGGAAGGGGGAAAGGGTTAGGGTTAGGGTTAGGGTCAGGGTTGATAAAACCCTAATTCTCAAGTATATATATATATAATACTTGGCAATTAACGTACCCATAATCCGCTCCCACCCAAAACGCATATCTCGCGGCCCAAAACCTTCTCCAATTAACTTCTCTGGCAGAACGGTCCCCGCCTGTGGGTTTCCTCACAAAACAGAGTGCCTGTTGTGCTTAAAAAGCAAAAACACAATGTATAATTTACCCTATCTACGATAAAAGCCACATTACTCGATAACCACGTGTCGAACACAAAATCCGTCAGCGCCATTGCCTCCAACATAGTTGGGCCATCGAAACGAGCTAGTGGTCACCTGAAACAAAGTCCGATTCGTGACAGAAGCCTTCTACTCTCAATGGCCTCTTCTGAAAATGTGAGTTGCTATTCACTCTAAGTGAAAAGTAATTAATAATCACGTAAAATTTTTATTTTAAATTATTTTTCACTAAAATTTGACGGATAGTTTTGAACTTAAAATACACACGATAATATATGAAAGATGTCAAATTTATATAGAAAAAATCTCAGTCCTCACATAAACTTATAATAAATCTCCACTATAGAGTTTTAATAGAGAATAAACAATACTAGGACTATAAATAAATTAAATAAATCTACACGAAACAAATCTAGATTATTTGTATATTTTATCAATTTTAGTCTAATTGATTTGATTTATTAAGTTAGTTTTGTTTTTTATTTTTAAATTTTTTCAGCTTTTAGTCGATTTTTAAAATTTTAGTTCTTTACCTTTTAGTTTGTAATTAGTTATAACTTTTATTATTCATTTTAATTAAATTAGTAATCAATGATTTGAAAATCAAATTGAACCAACTGGTTCGATCGGGCAGACCGTAACTTAGTCTATTAAGCGATTTGGTTCAACCCTCTGAACTGAATGAGGTTAAGAAGAGTTTTGAATCATTAGAGATAATAAATATTTTAAACTTAATACACTTTAACCATTAGTGGTAATAACCATTTTAAAAGTAAATTTAAACGTAAAAATTAAAAAGGTTAAGATTAGTGGTAAAAAAAAGTAATAGTTAGGGACTAGTGGTTAGCGATGTTAACATGTCAGAATCGGGGCAAATTTTAACAAATTGAAACCTAACCCGACTATTAATTCCAAAACCTGCATCCGAACCTAACAGATTTTAAAAATCCATATCCAATCTGAAACTGACCAAAAATCCAAAACCCAAACACAAACCCGATACAATTATTTCTCTTTACCATACTTCAAAATATTTAATATTAAATTTAAATTTCTAAAATATAAAATCAAACTTTATATATATTATATAATAAAAAATCAATTAGGATTCGAGTCCAGTTCAAGATACACTACAACATTTTATATTAAAGGTGGCTTTTATGGGTACCTATAGCGGCTTTTTAAAAAGCCGCAATAAAAAATACCGGCTTTTCTGAAAAATCCAAAAAAAAAGCCGGTGAAAACTGAGTTGGTATAGATCTATGTCAATATAACGGCAGCTTGTAAAAGCCGCATTTTAGTGGCTATAGCGGCTTTTTCGAAGCCACTATAAGCATTCAAATTGTGGCACTATTATAGCCGCCTTTGATTATCTATAGTGGCTTTTTGCCACAATACTGCAATTTCTACAGTTTTTAAGAGCTATGGCAATTAAAAAGCCGCCTTTAGTTAGTATAGCGACAATTGGTGTGCCACAATGCTGTTTTTGCGGCTTTTTAATGCTGTTAATAAAATTATGTTGTAGCTTTTTGGAAGCTATTAATATGCATATACAATGACTTTTTATAAAGCTACAATTGATTGAAATATAGGGACTTTTTAATATGTATATTAGCTTGGGATAATAGTTGTATGGAAGATACAATACAAAAATGACACATTCATAACAAAAAAGTTATTTCATTCATATATAAACCAAGAGTATCGAATGAAACCAAAATACTAATTGTTTCTCATATCCTCAACATCAATAAAATGATAAAAAACTATAATATCCAAAAACAGTTTTTTAGAAATGACACTGTAGCTCAAAACATAAAATGATGCTTGTCACAGCCCGCGACCGCCCGCCTATTTGGCCGGGCCGTGCCGCCACGAACAGACCGCCGAACGGACAGAGTTTCCCCTGTACGTCCTAGGCGTCGCAACCTGTACAATACAAGGGTTCCAACCAGGAACTGATCTCAATCAAGATTGCATAAGGAAGTATCAATAACATAAAACTAACTGCTATTACAAGCATTCATTTTATACACTTTATACATCACTTTCTTTTACTTTTACATTTGCTTAACTTCCAAATACAATCACATTATTACATTTAATACAAGTTGGTTGTTGTCATTCCATTCTAATCTCTAGGCCCTGCTGACTCGGGGTACTGCTATCTCAGTCTCTGGGGTAGGGCGCTATCTACGAAGCTACGCCCTTGCCTCGCGCCGCCGCGCCGCTCACGTGCGTACCTTAAACACCCTAAAACAATGTGGGGTGAGAACCAACTCTATGGTTCCCAGTGGGTACGGCCACCCAAGGAAAAAGCTCGACCAATAGGTCCGAGGAGGCACTGCAACATGTTAGTTCAACGATATACAACAAATATATATTCAAATTGAAATACATGTCATGCCTCACAATATGCGATATGAAAATTATGCAACTCTAGTAGATCAATTGATTCTACATTTACTTGGCTAATCTTAGCTCATAGTAATCAACTCTAAGGTTTCTATTACCTTAGGATCACACTCAAATCCATTGGCTTCTAAGGTCTCTATTACCTTAGCTCTAGCCTCTATCACTAGCTTATAAGGGTTCCACTACCCTATCAAAGCTATCCACCCGACTCGGCTTCGAGTCAATCATCTGCGGATATTCCGCGCACTGGCTGCTCAACAGCCTACCGCTCTCCGTGACTTAGCCTCTTAGTGGCGAAATCGTCGCACTCGCTGAACCCGACTCAAGTCCCTTGACATAGCCATTCTGGTGGCGAACACGTTGCACTTACCCAGCGAGGACTCAAGTCATGACCTATCCATCTGGCGGCGAACTAATCGCACCTCACCCAACAATGGTTTCAGTCACGACTCAGCCACCTGGCGGTACCCATTCGTACTTACCCAGCAATGGTTTCAATCAATCCCGGCGGTCTGATCCACAATCAGCTTAACCATCCGGCGGCGAAATTGTCGCACACGCCATGACAATGGTTCAAGCCTCGGGCGGTGATCTCCATGTGATCGCCCCCAATCCTCCCTAGGTATAAACCTCAGCGGCGAAATCGTCGCACACGCCCTAGCCTTGATACCAGGGTCATCAAAGGTCCTGGGATTCCGGAATCCACTTCCACAGGTCGAGGGTCCATAACCAACCCTATGCTGTCGACCTAGAACATCCTAGTAACTAATACCACTATACTCAACAACCTAGGTCCAATACCACTCTAGGTTCCAGGTCTCAGTCACATAACCTAGGTAAAACTGCTAGGTTCTATCTCGTCTGTGCCTAGATGTCAACTTCTAGGTCTACTTGTTCGACCTATGTTTACTAACACTAGGTTAGGTGCCACTCGATCTACTTGACATCCTAGTTGTCCAATTGAGTATCTAATTGTCCTCTATGCAGTTCTCTTGTCAATCAACTCTATTACTTCTAGAGTTATCAACCTAGTTTACGTGCATATCCTCACAATGCTAATCATGCGTTCTATGATCTCTATATCATTTTATATGCATCTACTTAGCATTTTACCACATGCATCATCTATGTCATTTTGTTATCATGCATCAATATGAATTCACTTTACTTAGACATACAGGCGACCTAGTCACTTCGGTAAGCACAACCCACCTTAGCTTGCTTTCCGATTACTTGTCGACACTTGCAATCGGCCTCCCGCGGTACTCGACACCCGGTTTGGCCCAATCTCGCAGTTGCGCTCCAACCGCGCGCCGCTTTGCAATTCCGAGAATTAAAGATCTTCGCTTTATTGTTACGGTGCTCGGGATCCAATCTCGCTATTTATGGACGTCGCCTCAGCCCTCCAGGCGATAACGAAGCCGGAAACCCTTATTTCGGCAATATCTTCTCGTAGGCTCATCGGATCGTTGAACCGACTTCGCCAACGCGTTTCATTACCTATCAATTAGGTTTACAGAGGGTCAAATGAGATCAAACCCTCATAACTACCAAAACCCCATTTTGGGTGCTCTAGATGCTACTATAGCCAAATCCACCAAATCGATCTATGAAATGGGGGAAATTCATCTAGATAGCATGCTAGGGTTCCAAATAAACCGATTTTAGAGATCAAAAATCCATCTCTAAAGATCTATCATGAGAGAGCTTGGAAGCTTACCTCTCCAAGAAGCCTCAACCAAGGAGAAGATGAAGAGGAGGAGGAAGATCTTCTTCTTAGTCCTCTTCTCCTTCTTCTTCTCTTCTTCTTCTTCTTCTCTTTCTTCCTCTTCTTCACGCACAGAGAGAGGGAGTGGCTGAGGGAGAGTGAGGGGGAAAATGAGAGGAGAGAGAGAGACCCCTCTCATAACCCTCTATTGTAACAATATGCATATAAGTCCCTCAACTTTTCACTCTATGCACTGCCTAGACTGGGCAAGACCTGCCCGGAGGGACCGGTCTCCCCCCTTGGGGACCAGTCCCCGAGGACCTCCCCATCTCCACGCGTGTGGGAACCGGTCCCTCTGGCCCGGGGACCGGTTGCATCGCGCGTCGCCGCAACCACCAGCCGCTGGGACCGGTCTCTCCCTTCTAGGGACCGGTCCCCGAGAGCAAACCCGCACAGACCATGTTCGGGAACCGGTCCCTCCCGCTAGGGACCGGTCCCCGAGCGGTCCCCGAGAGCAGGTCTGCCAAGTGCAGGTTTTTGCATCATTTGCTCTCGCGGACTCCATTCCAATGCACTTTTTGGGTTTCGTGCCACTCTGGCTTTTCCGAAGGCTACGCGCTCGACAGTTAATCGATCCTGGACGAAGTCCAACTCTCGGCTTTCGAGAATTCACTTCGTTACAATGCTAAAGGGCATAGTAGATCCAAATACAAAAGAAATAATCAAGTATCACTGGAAGGATTTGATGATGCTGACGTATAGCAAGTGCCCGAAGACTTAGGATCCTGTAACAAAAACAAAAATTTCTTTCAACAAAATAAGAATATAGTTAACAATTAAAGCATAATGATAAAATTGATAAAATTATCTAGATAAAGTCATTTTTCCTACCTGACGACTGCCACCAAGGTTACAATCTCCCCGAAGAGATCGATCTCTTGTGCGCTGCTGTAATCAGCCCAGTTTCATATATATTGACAAAATCTGCAGGCTCCGCCATCGCCATGAACCTGCCGTCCAATGAGAATTTCAGGCCTCTGATCGCCCCCATCCGCCCCTTGAGCACGGCCATGGATTATGATAAGTTTCTTATATCCCACAAGCGGCATGTAGTGTCTTGGTTGCCTGCGACCAGAATAAGGCCATCTCGGTGCCAAGCTGATGCAAAAGAGTAATCTAAATGACCCTATAGGGTTCCGATCACCAAGAGTTCCAAAAGAAGAAAGAAACCATATTAAACAAATTAAAGACATCTAAATAATTTAATATATTAAGCAAGTTTATTGAAAAACAAGCATAGCCTATTTGTACTTTTAGTTCAATAGCAACAGAACAAAAACATATGTAATGCCTGACGAACGAAATCCTGCAAGAAAATTTTTGTTAGCCCCTTTCATGCCCAAGCTTGCTAACAAAAACCGGGCACTTACTTAACAGAGAGGCTCACTGATCATAGAACATCCTATCATACCATATTGAAAAGGTGCTCTCATAACGCCAGCTGCTGGGAAAGCACTTCCACCCTGCTTTTAGTGCCTTACAGAAATGTTATATGATGCACTCCTAGTATCAAAGGATGTGTTAATTGCAAAATCACATAACTATCTATCTATCTAGCACAGCATGATCACTATAATTATCATAATCTTAAAATTTATATGTAACATGCTCCTCGCAGGAGATAAATACTGTATGTTTTACCTATGAATGCAAAAGCATTATTTAGTAGAGATATTCAAAGAAATGCAAAAGTTTTAAATTTATTTTTTTTGGTTTTGGTTGCTAAAATTAATATTATTATTGCTTCCTTAACTTCCTCATATCTAACCTGTCACGCCATGAGCCCTCCTATTTGGTCGATTTCGAGCACGGCAACAGACCGTCGAACGGACAAAGTTTTCCTTGTACTGCGGATAGAGTCTCCCCTGTACGTCTAAGGCGTCACAATCCATACAATGCGCGGGGTTCTAACCAGGAACAACATACAAACATAGATTGCATAAGGAAAGTATCGAAAACATAAACAATTAAGTTATTACATGCATTCAACTCACATATTACAATTTACATCACATATTACACTTTTCATTCTCTTTTTAGCTTCCAAATACCATCAAGTTCTTAACATCATTATTACAACATTGATCATTTCCTTTCTATACCCCTAAGCTAAGCCGACTTAGGGTACTTCTATCTCTGGTCTCGGTGGTAGGGCGCTAACTACGGAGCTACGCTCTTTCCTCGCACCGCCGCGCCGCTCACGTATGAACTTGTACCCCCAAAAACAACACGGGGGTGAACTATTGTCCATAGTTCCCAGTGGGTACGGCCACCCAAGGGAAAAGCTCGACCCACTAGCCCACTAGGTCCAAAGGAGGCAATACAAACATGTTAGTCCAACAGATATCCACGATAATATTTATGCAAATATTGAATACATGTTTATGCCTCAAGACATGCAATATGTAAATCATGCAACTCATGCAAGTAGATTAATTGATTCTACTTTCTATCATTTACTATTCTTTATATTATTAGCAATTCTTGATCACTTGCCATTCTTTACTCTTTATTCTTAGCCGTACTTTACTCAATTGTCACTCTTTCCTAAGGTTACATTTACCTTAGCCAACTATGCCACTCGACTCGATCTTGAGTCAATTCATGATGAATGCAAGATTTCATTGCCCAATCTCTTGGCTAACCCGAAGGTTTCGCCCTCAACAAACTCACTAACCCAAATTCCTACTATCGGGGGGATACCCGCTACAACCCGACGGGACCGTCCTCTGGGGAGATACTCGCTATGACCCAGTGATGATTACTTCGGAGCTCATCGCCCGAGGGGGAGCTACCGTCCTCGGGCCAAGACTATGGGTGAGTACGATCAATCCTTAACTTTAAGGATTCCAAGTTCAATCCATTCCTTAATTTTTAAGAAAAATCATGCTCATATGACCCTTAACTCTAAGGTTGTAATGTCATAATGTCACTCTCTCTACTTGCATTCTTTAACCTGCTTTAGTGTCATCACACTACTTGTTCTTTATACTCATTTTCATGCCACACTAAGTGTTCATTAATGCCACACTTGTAATCTAGCATCCTTGTCCCATTGATGTCACCATTATAACTCTAGTATTCAAGACTCATTAATGCCACTCTCTACATTTATGTCAATATGTCACTTTGTTTCTAAGTTCTCATTGTTATGTCAAATGCCACAATGTCACAATTGCACATGCATATACTTTCTAGCACATTTCACAACTTGCCAATATGCATATTCCATTTATCATATTCCACAATATGTCTATATACATATACCAACTAGCATATTTTCATAATGTTAACATTCATATACCATCCAACATGTTCCATGATTTATCAACATGCATATTCCATTTATCATATTCCTCAATGTATTAACATGCACATCTCAATGGTAGGTAATAAACATCAAACATAATAAGGTTCATGCATCCATAATACCTTATGCAACCTACCACTATACATATATGCATCAATAATGAATATTACTTTACTTTGACATGGAAGCGAGCTAGACATATCGGTGAGCACAACCAACCTGTTATCGCGTTCTGATTGCTTGTAGTCACTTGCAATCGGTCTCCCGCGGCACACGTCGCCTGGTTCGGCCCGATCACACGCTCGACCACCGAACGACCTCCAATCCACAATCCGAAAATTAAAGGTCTATAACTTGATGCCACGATGCTCCGGATCCGTTCTCGTAATTTTTGGACGTCGTCTCGGCTCTCCAGGCGGAAACAAAGCCAAAACGTCCGTTTCTTCAATATCTTCGCGTAGGCTCGACGAATAGCCGAACCGACTTCGCCAACACGTTCGTATACCTAGCAATTAGGTTTACATAAGGTTAATTTAGATCAAGTCCTTACATTTTGCAAAACCCTATTTTTGAACCCTAACATGCTACTATTGCAATAAACCTCCAAATTGATTCATGATTCAAGCAAATAGCATGTTGATATCATCTAGGGAGTCCTCTAAACCCAATCTTAGAGCATATAAATAAAGCTCTAAAGATCTACCATGAGAGGGGCTCAAGCTTACCTCAACAAGCTTCAATTAACCCATGTATTAACGATTTAACATGCTAACAACACATTAGAGGCTACTAGAACCTCATACATAAAGGATTAAACTAAATCCTAGCTTAAATCATGAGATCTCACCTTAGGCCACCATGCTCATCAAGCTAAATCCACTATTGGAGAGCTTGCTTCACCATTGGAGAGCTCCAACATCATCTCACTACTACAGATACAAGATTTAGTGGCGACAAATGTCGCCGCCATAGCCAAAATTGTCGCCACGAAAAATGTTTTGGCGGCGACAATCTGTCGCCGCAAGCCGCCGCGTAAAACCCTGTCGGCAAAACTATTTAGTGGCGACAAATTGTCGCCGCCAAAAGTTAGATTTTAGGGGCGACAAAATGTCGCCGCTAAAACTTATATAATTCGCGGCGACAGATTGTCGCCGCCAAAAGTTACATATTTAGCGGCGGCATTTTGTCGCCACTAAAATATTTGGCAACAAATTGTGGCTGCGACAAGTGAGATAATTAGCGACGACATACTGTCGCCGCGAAAACTTTACATAATTATTATGACTAATGATGGCAACATTTGTCGCCACCATTTCTCTAATATAAAATTAATTTTTTTAAAAAAATAATTGGTAGTAATAGATATTATTTAAGAAGAGCATAAATAATCTTTACAACATAATTCATCTTAAAAAGCTTTCCAAACAAATCACAAATTAACAAGCAAAAATCCTATATTTTGCATTGAATTATGTCTCTCAGAACAGAGATTATATGCTCACACAAGAAATAAGTTGAAAAAAACTAATCATCTACAAGTTTGGGACAACACCCAACACAACCAGAAAACAAGAACCATGTTAGAGTATCACTGTATTGTCACCTAATACAATCACCTACTACAATCGCCCAACACAACCAAAAAATAAAACACAATAATAATATTTTTGTCATTTTCATATACTATCAAATGTAAAGTTTTCAAAATATGTCATTTTCAAAATATTTTTGTCATTAGAGAGCGTTGAATATAAGGGCATGTTTGTTTAAAATAGGAATCAAAATTGGAATAGGAATGGAAATGGACTGGAATCAAACACAGAATAATGAAAACAATGTGTTCCCAACATCTTGAATCATAACCATATTTACCATGCAGCGAATAAGTGGCCAGTTGATGTCACTGAAGAAAGGATGTTGCTTGATCTCATTTGCTCCAGAACTTGATCCCAAACGATTAGCAGGGTCTCTATGGAGTAATCCATGGATTAGTTGCCTTGCTGCTAGGCTAACCTGGCTAGAATAAGAAAGGAAAAAAAGACCAGTCAACTCGGTATTTATTTATCAATAATATTTCATAGAATGAAAAATGCACACTTTTACTCATACCAGTGGAAAAAAAGCTTCTTTACATATTGAACATTCTAGAAACTATGCCTGTCTTAGTTTTTTTATTACTCTACAAACTACAGAAATTTGTAGTATTAATTGCAAGAGAACAGATCTTTCCTATTTAAATCATGTTACTCTGACAATAAGATACAACCAACATATAGTGTGGTGTTAGGTAGGGAAAAAAGGGGATTTTCAAGCATTTAACGATCTAGTAGATTTTTCCTAGCTAAAAGTTTCGTGAAGTCCAAATATCCTGTTCGTTTTTCCGGTCGTAACTATGAAGGTTAAGGTTCTTGGTATGACCATTAGGCATTACCACTACTAGTGCTAGATTATGAATTAGTTTTTTTCACCCTCTGTGCACTTCTACCACTAAAATGAAAATTGATTCAGCGGCAAGTTTCTCACCGGAATGCTGCTTGGAAATGTGAGGTCCTTGTGCAAAATGTTGGAAAATGTCCTTTTTCTATTCTTTCCTCGAAAAGATGTGCGCCCATATAACATCTCATAAAGCAAAATTCCTGCATTTTAACATAATTAGTGGTTAAAGCAAATATATAAGCAGATATTATTCAGAGATGCCAAAGATTTTGCATGCCAAACATTTTGCTCTGTGTTGATAGATAGTATTTGTGAGATGCCAATGTATATGCTCATTTAATTGTTTTCATATGTGTTAGGGCATTACTTCAAGACTGGAATACTATCAATTCTTAGAAATAAAAACAAAAAAATGAATCAAAAGAAACTTACCACATTGCGATGAGTGAAAAGAAAAAAAATATAAAAAAGAAAATCAGAAATCGAAATCTCTGTTTTCGCTCTTCTTCTAATTGTTAATGAAAAAAATTGCTGATAACGAGTAAGCTCCAGCCGATGCAGAGTGGTCCGGGCTCAAAAGCGAGATGTGGAACTCAGCAAATTTTCTAGAATAGTAAACAGAAGACGCAAGCGGTACGACGGGTGCCACTCCGAGCACGCCGCGGTCGGAGAGGGAGTTAAGCGTGAGGGGACGCGGGCGAAGGAAGGGAACCTAACCTGATCCCTATGGATTTTGCGATGCAGAAGCTGAGTTTGGGTGATCTACGACGGGGAAGAGACGATTCGCCCTCTCTACTCCGTGAAGCGGCACATGAACCTCCGCGACTCCAAAGCCCTAGCGCACGTGACCACAGTGGCGAGGCGGAGGGGACGAAGATAGGCAAACTTGCTGAGAGAGAAAGAGTAGATAGCCGTAAAATTTTATTTACAGCTGTAATTTCATTAAACTTTTTTTATATGTAAAAAGACAATAAAGACCCTAGACCTTATGTAATAGATGTTAAACTAGTGAGGATAAAATTGTCATTCTGAAGGGATATGGGTTGGTGAGTGGTGAAAAAAAGGGAGGGAAGTTCTGGCGCGCTTCATAAGGATATATGGCGGCGACACCTTGTCGCCGCCATATTTTCCATTTCAGTGGCGACTCTTATATGTCGCCACTATTTTCTATGTAATGGCGGCGACAAATAAATGTCGCCGCCATTTTCTAAGAATCGGCGGCGACAAATAAATGACGCCGCCATTTCCTATTGAATAGGCGGCGACAAATAAATGTAGCCGCTATTTCCTAAGAATCGGTGGCGACAAATAAATGTCGCCGCCATTTTCTAAGAATCGGCGGCGACAAATAAATGTCGCCGCCATTTCCTATGAATCGGCGGCGACAGTACTTGTCGCCACCAAAAAGTCGCCACTAAATATCCTTTTTGTTGTAGTGTCTCCAACATCATCTCCTCCAAAATCCCAATTTTGGGAGAGAAATCTAGAGAGATGAGAGAGAAAACTAGAGAGAGAGAAAGTCTCTCTCCTTCTCCATGCGTGTGTGTGGTGTGTATGTGTGCTGCATACGGTTGAGGAGGGAGGAGGAAGAAGCAAATGCTTCTTATATAATTAACACCCTCAAAACACTATTCACACTTTCAGCTTCGGTACAGATATTTTTCGTCTGCCTTTCTGGATGTCTATTTGAGCTCAAATTTTACAGTCAGGCTCGATTTTACTTAACTTAACAAAACAAATTTTAATTTTTCAGTTTCGACCACATTTGGTCACCAAAAGCTCTACCGAACTGTAATCTCTAGCAGATAGCAGTCGGATTTTATTTTTCACCTTCCGGATATCGGATTGATATGAAACTTTAAATCTAGCCTCATAAAAATAATTCTGACATATTCTTCAGTTTTCATAATTTTCTGATACTGTGCATTTTCTGCTAAAATATCAGCCCCGTTTCTTACAGAAAATTTTAAATCTTCTGTTTTCATTCCGATTTCAGCGCAAGTCACTTCTGACTTATATTTTACTTCTCTAAATCCAATAAAAATAGCATCTCATACTATTTTTATTTATTTTTACTTTTATATCAAAATCCGGTATGTTACATAACCAAAATTGCCGATTCATTTTTTTAAAAAAATTGCTTGGTTTAGTAGCAACTCCTATAAAAGATCAAATTAATTATAGAAGTGTTGTTTAGGTAAAGAGTTGTATGTATTAGTCTCGAGACGTCCCAACAACAAATGCACTAATTTGCGTTGTTTATAAGTGATAATTTAGGTGATTAATTAAGGGGAAGATGCTACTAATTAAACTTAATTTTCTTTTTTTTTCCCTTGCTCTTAATTTGCACATGCAAAGTTGACAACTGATTATTTTTTACAACTACACTTCTTTCGGAAAAGCTCAGTATTTAGATAAATTTAAACAAATATTTCTCATCAATTACTCCCTAAAGTAGTCATATACAACTAATATAGTAGTGACATTTAAACGACCTTTTTAACAAGGAGAACACGAATTTGTGGCTATTGCACCCAAAAGCACGCGTATTTGGGTGGACGAACAGAGCATATGCATGAACATCCAAAGCTAATTAAAAATGAAAAAAAAAAAATGATCAAAACTTATCAAAAAAAAAGTAGTGAGAAAGAAGGATGATGAAGGTGGACGAACGATTCCTCCCAAGCGGCGATCACGTGCGACTCGGCGAAGGTCCTCCCAAGCGGCGATCGCGTGTGACTCGACGAAGGTCCTCCCAAGCGACGATTGCGTGCGAGCTCAAGAGGAATCACCTCGGCGAAAGTCCTCCCAAGCGACGATCACGTGCAAGCTCAAGGGGGGTCGCCTCGGCGAACGATCCTCCCCAATCTGGCCATCGTGTGTGAGGTTGAGAGGAGCGGACGAGTCTAAAACCCCAGAAAATGGTTGAGGAGAAAACCCTAGAGAGGAAAGAGGTTGGAGGCGACGAAGTGGGAATCGATCCGCGAGGGAGAAAGGGCGAGAGGTGTCGGGTTTTGGGTCTGTGTAGAAGAGGGAGAGAGGGAGAGAGGGAAAGAGAGAGATGGGTTATTTGGGCCTAGAGAGAGAGAAAGAGAAGGAATTGGCTAATTACTTTATGGGCTAGGCCCAGATAAAGAGAGGAGAAATATATAATTTGGGCTACTATTTTGGGCCGGCCCAATTCAAAAAGCCGCTAAATAAGTGTCGCCTTTTAACTAATTTCCTGTAGTGATAGGTACAGATAAAATTCATACTCGGTCCGTGAAATAATTTCATGCTTTTTTGGTTTTGGATAAAAAAAAAGACATGAAGAGAGAAGAGAGATTTTAAATAATATAGTGGGGTAAAATTACTTGATAACCTTTATAATAAAAGGTTAAAATATCTTTTTTTCAATACCTGGTAATCAATATCTCTCTCAAAGTGATCTCTTATTATAGTTCACAACTAAAAAAATTTAGAAGTTATAAAATTTGAATGGTAGAATAAGAATGAGTGTACGATATTAAAAAAATAAAAGATATATAGAAGCACTCCTCGGACAGCCGACATCTTCTTTGAGCATCTCTTTAGTTAACTCCAGCTGTACCGAGCATACACGCAAAGGCACAATAAACCAATTTCTACTCGATTGCTTCTACTCGATTGCTAGGAATTGAGATTGCCAAAGCTTATTTTGATGTTGACAATTAAAGAAGATATAAATATTAAGACTAGTTGTGACAAAATCAATTTCCAAATCGCCTAACTACCCGAGCAAACCGTACATGCATCTATATTAAAATTAATTCAAGTCTAGCAAGATAAAACACTGCTGTTTTGATCGATCCTAGTGTAATTATGTTGACTCCTAAATAAAATCAAACTCAAATTTGAATAAATTATATTTCTAGCATGGAAAAAAGAGAATTGGAGAAGAAGAAGAGAAAGAGAAAAAGAAAAAGAAAAAAAAAATAGTGCAAAATTATCCTAAATAGTGCAGCATTAGCCTAAAGAATGTAAAATTTATTTTAAAAGAGTGTAATTTTTATATCAAATAGAGCAATTTTCAATAAAACAGCATAAATTTATTTTAAAATAGTGTAATTTTATTTTTACAGTCCAATTTCATCTTCTTCTTCCTTCTTATATAATTTTTTATCTTTATTTTTTTCTTCTTTTTTTTTCTATAATTTTTTTTTATCACACCTCTTCGCCAACGGCGCCGGTGATGACGCTGCTAAAGACCCCCCGCTCTAAGGCTGCGGCGCCGCAGCAACCTCCGCGGCGCCGATGCTGGCGGAGAGGCGTCGTCGTCGGAGGCGGCGGAGGAGGCGAAGGAAGAGGGTGAGGGAAAGGGCGAGAAGGGCGAGAAATGATGAGATTGGCGTCGTCGTTGGAGGCGGTGGAGGAGGGTAAAAAAAAAAGAGTCGCAGCGCGGTTTTGGCGGGGTCGGAGGTGAGGAAGACGGGGGGTGCGCGGATAAGGGTAAGGATGCACCGGACAAAATCGAAGCGGGTCATCTCCGCCTCCGCCTCCGCGCCTCCACCGCTCTATAGGAAGAGAAAGAAAAAAAGAACGAGAGAAAAAAAAAGAGGAGAGAGAAAAAGGTATAAGGATATTTTGGTAGTTTGCTGAAAATTCGCGCCGAATCTATAAAATAAAAAAAGATGGCCCACTTTTGCAAAAGCGCAAAACTAGTGGATTTTTTATCCAAATTGGCCAAAATACTAAAATAGCAAATTATGGATAATAAAATTTTTCAGAAAGTAAAAAATTAAATTTTTTACTTATAATCATGTTAGAAAATTTTTATGCCGAATAAATTATCTTTGTATAATTAATTTCCACGTCCAAACAGGCCTTAATGAAAAATGCTCATTGTATTAATAAGGTTTGATTGTCATAACTAGGTCAACAAGGATGGAAGGTCAAGCCCTTGCAATGATGAGCTGTATTATAAATGTGGTACAAACTTTTACAAATTAACAATAATAGAGATTTCATTGTCCTTCATTAATTGTTCAATCCCCGCCCAATCACTTAATTGTTTTATTAGCTTAATTTCGTATGACATGTGTGGAAAACCTACTGCATGTACTTGGTTAGCAAGCTCCAGGGCCAAACCCTATCACGTTCTTGGAGACATCATACACCACGTTGAACCTTCTTTGCTGCACATTTCCTATGATGGCTATGTCGCTGGGGTCGCCGTTGGCGGCGAAGGCCAGGCAAGATTGCGACGCGCTCGCCACATAGAGTATCCCCGACACATCCAAGTTCATCTCCGTGCCGCCCGCAAACTGCAGTGCCACGGTCGGAATGATCACTTTGCTCTGCCCCGACAAGTCGTAGCACGTGTCGAGGATCGAAAGCGCCGGTGCCGGCTTATAGGCCGACATTTGCTTCCTGAACGCGGAGCGGAGGGCCGAGTAGGCGTCCGGCGGCAATCTGCTGATGACAGTGCCGGAGTCGATGATCGTCCCTGCGGTCGAAAAGACCGACGGCAAGATCAATAGCTGTTGGCCGGCGACGCTGATCCCGACCAAATTCAAGTAGTAGAAAGTCGGCGTGCTCGGGTTCGACAGCATCGGCGTAAATTTGACGTTGGCAGTCGGGTAGTCTTCTCCGAATGTCAGGTATCCGTTCGAGCTCGACGTCGACGGCAGGCAGTAAGCAAACTTTCCACCATACCTCTGGTATGTCTGCGACACCAACGATACCAGCTCCCGCCCGAGGCCCAGCAGTCCTGCAGCCTGCCCGAACAGCCCGCGGTTCTTCTCCCCGCATCCAAACTTGAATTTCGGTATCACGTCGGCCGGCGTGAGCGTGAGAGTGTCCTGCGCGAAGAACCCGACCGTGTAGGAGTTATCACCGTACTGCACGCCGTAAAGGCAATTCGACGCGGAGCAGCCGGAGACGTCGAGAGCGGAGCAGTACGGGGAGGTGCAGGAGATGTTGGCGTAGGTGGACGATTGCGCGGGGTCGAAGAGCGGGTCTTGTTGCGGGTAGCAGTACGAGACGCAGGGCTGGCACTGGATCCAGGTGACGTCGCTGCCCGTGTCGAAGATGACGGAGAAGTCCTTTTTCGGGGTCCCGAACCCGACGGTGACGATGTAGTTACCGGTGCCGAGGGAGTCGCCCGTGTGAGCCGGAATCATTGACGCGTCCAACGTTAACGGGCCGCGCCGTTTGTTGCTGTGCCGGGCGGCGGCGGAGGTCCGGCGGTGGAGCCAATTCACTCTCGATTGATCTTCAGCTAGAATTTGGTTGTGGGAGGGTGCACTTTGGCGGTGCATTAACGGTGAGCAAGGGCCGTGCCGGTGGATTAGTTTGAGTTTTGGTTCAGTAATTGGTCCCTTATTATGGTCTATATATTTCGCAATAAAAATATAAGAGAAATTAATATTATGTATGTACCAATGAAGAATTTATAAATCATAATAAAAAAAAAAGTTTCAATAATTAATTATGGTATTCTGTGATAGCATTATTATTATTATTATTATTATTATTATTATTATTATTATTATTACTACTACTTCGTACGAGGCTAAACTATTCTCATCAGTACGAAAGAATAATTAATAAGCATAAAAATAAATAATAAATAAATTACATAGTTTTTCGCTTCGTACGTTGTTTTGAAAATAAATTTATTGAAAATACGAAGCAACTAGACTTCTGCCTTAAAATTTCGGATGCTAACCAAAAGTTTTTTGTCACTTGCGCTAGAAATGATCGGTGTGTATTTCATTGTTCATAGATGAAAAAGTAATTTTTTTTCTTTTTTTTTTACTTATTGGAATCCTTATAATTTTAAGTTTTTTTATTTGAGCTATTTTAAATAATTAGCTTAAAATTATATTAAAGTTAAAGACTCAATTAGCTATTAGTGGTTAATTGTTTCTAGCTTCATTTACGGTGAAGAGCATAAATCTTACATTAGCTCACGGGCTACTGATTAAAAGAATTTAAAGATTCTAAGAATATTAATTGCGTTGGTTCGAGCTTGTTAATAGTCACGCAAAATCTTAGATAAAAGAAAAAGCTTTCTCTGCACTGAAAAAATGGGTCTCCAATTTACATCTCCGAATACAAGAGTTTAAACAATTTTTCTCGATTTTTAATATTAATAAAATAATAATAAGACAAGTATGAAATATTGGCTCTTGAACGTAGAGGTATAAAATTTACGTTTTTGGATGTACAAATAGCAGTATTGCTCGCTCAAAGCAAAAAGTTGCAATCTGCGCAGAGAGATGAAATACGAATGTGCAAATGCACTGCGTAAATGCGGCAATTTAATTTCCCTCTTTGTTCCACTCAAACATGCATGATCATAAAGATTAACCAAAAGCCAAATGAACTATATATATTAAATTATCTTCATTTCTTTTGATTTACAATTTGGAGTTCACTAGTGAATACTTTTTCCCAATTAGAAACTTGTTCCTTAATACCTTTCTCAGCATGATCTCAATTCGTAATTACTCGTTGATTCAACACTAATTCAAGTCACGATAAAGAATAAACCTTGACTCATGAGCTAAATGTTAATTTTGCCACCATTAACACAAAAGGAATCACAACAACATTAATTAACCAATAAGTAAGATCGAAATCGCACCTTGAATGGACGAGCAAACATCGTTCGGCAGTAGAGAGCGCACATCGACGGTGTGACGTCTCTCGAGCTCAGCTCGAGCTACATGAAAGTGTTCATTAGTGAAACCAAGAGCTAGAAGAAGAAGAAGAAGAAGAAGAAGAGGAAGAGGAAGGTAACCGTAGGAGCAAGTTGCAGGCAAAAGTAGAGAAGCCATGCATATACAAGATATAATTAACAAGTGAATGCTGGAGAATGCAAGACAAAACCAAGCTATATATAGTGGTAGAGGATATATTGCGGGTCGAAGTGCTCAATTGATTGATATTTCAAGCCGTTTGTTATATTTATTTACGAGAAATTATTGCCTGCACCACGTGTATAATTACATTTCATAAACCATGTGTGCTTCTAATTAAAACTGTGCCATAGAGATCTGATCAAGATCAGCATCCAACTCGTTGGATCTGTGCTTCATCATAACATGCAGAAGGACCAGGTACAAAAGTTGTAAATTTTAGACATCTTTTTCTTACAAGACAAATTAATTAAGGATGGAATTTTTTATTTTGCTAATTTCTAGAACAACTTAACTCCTAGGTGAAAGATTTTTAAAACTTGTAATATTTTATAAATAGGGACTTTGGCTATTTTAGATTATCGAATTTCAGTACGCGTCGCATCAAGTTCACAAGGGGACCTTCGGCTGACAATTTGCTCTCTGATTCTTTCTTTCCCTCTCAAATTACTTGATTCTTAAATAACTCTCTCTGAAATTACTTTATTCTCAGATAATAGAGTTTTCAAAACTATAATTCTTTATGCATTATTGGATATAAATATTAAAAACATCAATCTGATTCTCAAATAAGAGATTTTTCAAAACTCATAATTCTTTGTACAGCATTGAATATAAATACTAAAAACATAGTTCTTTGCTAGTTTAAATTTTTTGAGAACAACGATATATCGTTTCCCATAATTTAATATCAAACTCTTCTCCGGGTTTGTTGATCTAATTTAACATGCATAAATGTTTTGACTGTTTCAGATCGTGAAATATTCGGTGCGGCATATAAAGTATACAAGAACACCTGGTGCAGGCAATAATTTCCAAGTACTTAAAGAATTGAAATCGACGCACGCCTCTCTCTCTCTCTCTCTCTCTCTCTCTCTCTCCAGCATTAGTAGGTGTAGTTCGGCGAAAGAACAAAACAGGGGGGTCCATTTGGACAAATAATGGAGTCCGACGCATGGGCATGAGAGAGAGAGAGAGAGAGAGAGAGAGAGAGAGAGAGAATGAGGCGTTCACGCGTTAGTCATACGAGCATTAGAAGAGATGGTGACTTTTGCTTGATCTCTCCAAGTCTTTCCACTTTTTGGAGTCTCCTCTTGTAGATCCCAAAATGCTTACTAGAGCATTAGCGATTGTCATCATCTCCAATTGCACATCTCTACAGAACGTGCACTGCTATGTAAATTGTAAATATTGTTTTTTATTGGTTTAGTTATAGAAAAATATGGTGGATTGTTTGATTTGCCAACCCATTCTGATTTGGTGATCTGTGTAGCACTTGTTGTTGCTTGGATATATCAGAACAAATTATTCAGCTTTCACTTGTGGTTAATATGCAATTTTTTTTTGAGAGAGATAGATAGCACGCTACCCGCTTCGTTTATTTCATTTAGAAAATAAACTTAACTAGAAATGTAAATCAATTGGGATTCGAACTTAAATCTCGGATACCGACCACCAAACCCTTTGCCACTTGCTCTAGAAACAGTCAGTTAATATGCAATTTTTTACCTATTCTGATCGTAGTTTAATTAAGAATCTATTTTTTATTTAGATCCACCTCACATACTAAGCAAATTATCTTATTTTGAAGAAAAGGAACTTTAGTCCGTATATGTATGACATACGAAGCAGATTATCTTATTTTGAAGAAAAGGAACTTTAGTCCAAACATGATATATACACTTATTGATGTCTATTTCTAATGATCTATCAATAACACACTAGATACTCTGCGAAGCACTGCCTTAAGGCGTACTGACGTCCTTCGTGCGAGATTAACTGAGAACACTGTCCCATGTTACGACCGAAATTTTTCCTCCTATAAGCACGATCGTGGAGGAAGGTTAATGAAAATTTATTCAACACCCAGTAAAGAGAATATGAAAAAGATGTGAAAATTGAAAAAAAAGGGAAAGCACTATTCTTTTTATTTGTTTACTCTTTAATACATGTCTTTTTACACAGATGTAAAAACAGAAGAGAAAGTATATAAAGGAAAGAGGAAGTAGAGGGAGTAGGACCATGTTATTTCCCGTTAGGCAAACTGTTGAACCAATCCGGCGCGGACAGTTGGCACACTGAGTTCATATCCATATTCAGGGTTCAAAGCGCTGGATCGGGAGCACGGAAAAATGCGCCAGGAGATATGAGCCGCGTTTGTTCGAAAAATGTGACAACCGCAAGCGGTTATGGGCGGTTCCCAACGGCAGTTCCAATCGGCCGAACGTGGTCCTCCAAATCCGGAGAAGATGGCCGATCGTGCAATAACTAAACACAAGGGGAAAATATATAAATAGGTCTGTAGTACCCTGAAAACAGGTCTTCGCCCCTGCGCACAAAAGACCACCTTTATTTTTCCCTATATTTTCTCGCTTTTGCCTAGGAGTAGTTCTTGTAACTTAGCCTTCTTGGAGTCTGTCTGCCCTCTGGGCATCACTTCATTGTAAACGCCTTGGAGTCTGTCTGCCCTCGGGGCATCACTCCCTTGTACACCTCGGAGTCTGTCTGCCCTCCGGGCATCACTCCCTTCTTATTAATAGAAAGTCGTTTTCGGCTCCTCAGGCCGACCAGATCTCGTTTTTGTCCTAGCCATTCGGCTCATCTCTCAGCCGAAATATAGACCCCACCTGTTCATTCGGCTCATCTTGCCGAAGAGAATTTACTAAGGAGGTTTTCGGACCCGACCGATTTGATCCCTCATCGGTCGAATCGCTTGACCCGTCGTGGGTGCAAACTTCGAGGGTCACTATCAGCAGCCGATTTCCACCCCGACACACTTCCCGAGGAGGGTCAAGGCATCAGGAAATTCGGCAATCAACACAAACAAAACGAAAACCATGTTCCCTCCCTTTTGGCGTAGGAAATGGAACAGGAGAGAATCTTGTTAGGCTTTCACCAAGAAAATTAAATAAATAAATAAATAGTAAAAATAATAATTAATAAATAATATTAAATATTAAATAAAATAAATTTAAAATTAAAATAAATTCAAAACTCAAAATTTTGAGTTTTTCATCAATAATCCCCTACAAAAATCAAAATTTTAAAAACAAGAATTAAAATCAAAATTTAAAATAAAAATTATTAGGTGTTTATACTGTACAATGGGCGAGATTTTTTTATGAGACTTAACTCTACTTAGTGTAAGGAACTTTTATAAAAAAGAATCGGAGTGAATTAGATCTTAAATTACGTTTCTTGGTCCTGACTTTAGCTACTACAAAAATAGTACAAAATTTTTTGTTTTGAGTCTGTGCATTTATGGCTATACACAGTATTTTGATTTTTCATAAGAGTTTCAATGTATAGCCAACATCTCATAGCAACGACCATATATGGATACTCTTATGTATGTAATACCTTCCAGGGATATGTGTAGAGTCACATATTGTCGAAATTATCGTCTTGCGTCCCATTAAAAGCTGCTAGCTTAATCTCAGCCACTACATAGAGTACTACTCACCATATAGATGAGATTTGAACTAAAGCTCCTCCATAAAAATTGTAAAGAGTGCTCTTTGACCAATCTCACAGTTGGTTTTTATCGCATTGAACTTACTTCAAGATCTCCTATCACAAAAATTGGGTTCTACTACAAGAAAGTCTTATCCCCCACTCAATGACTTCAGCATCTTAGTCCTATTTAGGCTTTTCGTCAAGCAATCTACAAGATTCTACTCAGATTTGATAAAACTAAAAAAAATAACACCCTGAAAAGTTATTTGTCATCTAATAGATTTTGTAACACACTGAACTTTAGAAAATTGCAAGGTTCGAGTGTTTGATCTATGTTTTGAGTTTTTCCAGATATTCTTCTGGAGGGTCGTAGACTGTGTTCTGACCTATGTCTCGCATCCCGAGGAGCGAGATTAAAAACTTAGCACCAAACATCTAAAGTGCAGGAAATGGGGCTGCTCTCAGATTTGCCTCTACAGGGCTGAGTATTGGTACTGCATTGAACTGGTACCGGAACTGGATCTGGTACCGGTACTGCATCGGGTTGGTACCGGTACCCAGTGCATTTTCTCGCCAACCCGAGGCTCAGGTTTGCGCACACTGTAGCTTCGTACCGGTACTCTTTCCCACGTACCGATACACAGTGCAGACTGCGAACTGCTGTTTTTGAGGGGTGTTTTTGCTATTGTTGCAACACTATAAAGGCCCCTACGTCCCTTTCTGGTTTCCTGAGCTTGGAAACACAGGAGAACAAGGTAAGGGAGCTCTCCTCTTCCCCTCTTTCTTTTCCTTTCATTTTTGTTGGGATTTTTGAGGATTAATCACCTCTTTTTCTTCTTTTTGCTTCTTGGTGATATTTCCACCACGAAAGAAGTCTTGGAGCTTGTTGGAGGAGAGACCTTCAATCCTAGCTCATTCCAAGTTTAGATTGAAACTTCTAAAGAGGTTAGTGACATGTTTCTCTCTTTTGATTCATGTTTTTGAGAGTTTTTGTGTAGAAACCCTAGAATGAGGAATCTAGGATTTATTTGGGGATTTTTTATTTGTAGCTTTTGGAGCTCAATTGATTTATTTAGAACCTTCATTTAGGTGAGATTAGAAAGGCTCTAACTTCTATTTGGGATTTGAGAGGATTTTTCCACATTTTAGGTGAGTTTTAACTCTTTTCTTGGGTTGGTTAAAGATGAACACTATGGAATTCGTTCGTTTCATCTAACCCTTTTAAAATTTTCTTTAGGGAGTTAGGAGACTTGTGGGCACATTTGTTCGTGCAAACAAAAGGGTTGCAAGGAGTTTTTGGTGGGTTTGACCTCATCGAAATGGGTGAACTCCCCCTATGCTTTATTGTTTGTTGTAAAATAAAAATTCATGCATATTCATGCTAGATAGAGCATAAATAAATTTTAAAATGATTAAAATACATATGTTATGTATCATGACATTTCCTCCTTATGTAGTAGTGAGATATATATGTAGTATTCATGCTAGTGTATGGCATTTTCATGATATATTAGAAATAATGTTAGAGGTGTTGGAAATGACAAACTTTTACTTGTTTGAGAACATTGAACATGTGCTAAACATAGAGATATTATAATGTCATGAAGTGGCATTGAACTTGGAGTATGTATGGACTTAGTAAGCTACAATGTCATAAAGAGACATTAAACTTGGAATATGTTTGGGCTTGGTAAACTATAATGTTATAAAGTGGCATTAGATTAGTAAATGATGGAACCATTACATTGTGACATAGAACTAGACATTTGGGGTTGCTAGTATTATACCATGTTGAGACATGATGACCGAGTACTTGAGATGATGATTTCGCTTGCTTGCCATTTTTGCTCATTCGCACATGCTTGTGAGGGTCGCTGTAACACACTGAACCGTCGCAAATAGTGAGGTTCGAGTGTTTGCTTTGTGTTCCGAACTTTTTCACACTTCGTGGAGGGTCGTGGATAGTGTTCCGACCCATGGTTTGAACCTCGAGATTGGAGGTTTAAAATCTAGCACCAAAATCCGAAAAGTCGAATTTTTGGTCAGCTCTCGGGTAGCCTGAGCAGGGCTGTGTACCGATACGGGGTTGATGGCTGTACCAGTACGCGCTGATGGCTGTACCGGTACGGGGCTGGTGTACCGATACACAGACGGATTTCGTGCAAACCCGAGGCTCGGGTTTGGCTGTTTCGCAGGTATTGTACCGGTACGCGAGCCCGTGTACCGGTACACAGTGCAGCGCGAGCAATTTTCGGGCAGAGGTGTTTTTGCAATTGTTACAACACCTATATAAGGCACCCCAGCCCCCTTAGAGGGCTTTCTTGTGCCCTAACCAGTGGAGAACAAGGTGAGAACCCTCCCCTCTTGGTTCTTCTCCATTTTTGATGGGTTTTTGCTTGTTTTGATCTTCTTCTCTTTATGTTTCTTTGCTCCTTGTTGGTTTCCTCCATAGGAGAAGCTTGGAGCTCTTGATTGGAGCTTCGTTGAGGGAAGATCTTGAGAGCTTATGGACTTTGGGCTTGTTGGAAGTCTTCTAGAGGTTAGTGGCTAAATTCCTTCCTCTAGATCCTTGTTTGATGCTTTTTGATTGATAGAAACCCTAGATTTTGGATTTTAGAGTTATAAATAGGGATTTTCGAGTTGAGGCTTTTTGATCTTGATTGATCTTATTAGAACCTTCCTTTAGGTTGGTTTTGAAGGATTCTTGCTTCCTTTTGGAGATCCAGAGAGATTTTCACCATTTTCGGTGAGTTTTTAGCCCTTTCCTTGAGTTGCTTAATGTTTGAACTCATGATTTGTCGTTTCGATGTTGTAACTCCCCTAACCTATCTCTTAGGGTCCTAGGAGTGTTTATCGAAGCTTCGTTAGCGTTTCGGACACCCGCGCAGAGCTTTTGGTGGGTTTGGCTTCACGTGAATAGGGGGAAATCCCTCCTAAGTGGTTAATATACGGTGTATTATCATTTTGTATGCATTTTTATGCTAGATAGGGTTTATGTGAATTTATGAATACCTAAAATGCATGTGTTGTGTATCATGAAAATCCGTCTCTATATGGTAGAGCATTATGTGTATTGTACATGCATGTTTAGAGTATTCTCTTTTCCAAGTCGGGAAAACATGTTGCATGTGTGGAAGATGGTTAAAATATGTATTCATGAACATTAAACTCATGTTTGATTATAGTAAACTAGAATGCCGTAAAGGGGCACTTGAACTAGAAAACTGTTGAACTGCAACTTAGAGACATGATGATAGGCCACTAGAAATCTGCTATATTCCATGTTTTAGACATGATGACACAGAGATAGGCCATTGAGACAGTTACTATATTCCGTGTTTTAGACACGATGATATAGAGGCGGGCCTTCGGAACATGTGCTGTATTCCGGGTTTTAGATCCGATGAAACAGTGATGAACCACTGGGACCTGAGACGGACTTATTCGCTTGCATGCCATTGTGCTCATTCGCACATACTTGTGGGGGTCGCTCCCTACAAGTCGGCACTCCGGAGATAGCCATCGCGACATATGCTCACCCGTGCGGGATTGGGCGCCAAAATGGGATGCCGTGGGGGAGGCTCATTCCTAGAGTGGGGATGTTGACTACCACAGGGCCATTGTTGGCACGACCCAGGTCGGACTACCTACGGGTAGCTTCCACAGGATTGGGTTACTGGTGACATATTGTACCTTTTGGACATTGACTAGAATAGTAAACATTGACATCTTTATTATTTACATTGTGGACATTGGGTTAGTTGCATACTTATGCATTTACATGTTGGATACTCTTGTGCACTTACTTGTAGTAGTTGCTTTCATACTTATGCAAATTCATGCTAAGTAGAGATTATGTGATAGATTATTACTTATGCAAATCCATGCTAAGTAGAGACCATGTGGTAGATTATTATTGATGAAAGTAGAGACTTCATGCTATATTGAGCTTCCATTTCAGCGATTTAATTGTTCATATTATTCTTACCGGCCTTACTTACCTTGCTTAGTTTTGGGCCTAGTGGTGCATTTCACTGAAGTCAGTAATTGCCCACTGGGAACTATTATTTAATAGTTCTCATGCCCTCTATTTTATGTTTTTCTTTCAGAGCCCTCTGCACCGGCGGAGGCACGGGACCGCGGCAAGGGGATTGCTAGCTAGATAGCGAGGATTTACTTATGCTCTTAGGTGGTTCCCTCTCTTTGTATTTTAGGAGAGCGAGAGTTTTTGTGTTACCATGTATAGAGACCACCTATGTACTCTTTTAGCACTTGTATTTGGACCTTTGGTTGTACTACTTTATCGTTTATTTAGTGGTTTTAGCTCTCTACTCTTCACATTGCTTCAGTTTCTAGATGATATATATTGCTCTAATACTTCTAGTTGTTTTCTTTTATTGTCTCATTTATTGTTTTGTTTTAGACGCCTTATATGTTTTAGACGTATGGCGGGTCTGTGCACGTGCCGGGCGGGCTTCCGCTGAGTTCCGGGGCGTTACAGATTAATTTGGTATCAGAGCCTAGGGTTGAGTCTTAGTGGACCTAGCAAACCTTAGGCCGGTTGGACTATAGGAAATAGGCTCGTGAGAGACGAGGTCTATTTGACTTGTGAGCGAAAGTATCATGATTGGGTATCTTGATAACTCTAAAAAGTTGGAGTTGATCGAAGTGTATGGCCTCTAACTTCGCGGAGGGTTACGTTGGCGGCCGACAATGTAACATCGGGAGTTAGTGGTGAAGAACACTTCTTTACTTTCGCATGATTTGGGTATTCTATGTTGAGTGGGGATGCGACAGCGTGAGTTTTACTAACTTGCGCTTTTATGATGTTGTAGTGCGATGCCAATCACACGCTCTCAATCTGCTGGAGCGGACAATGCGGCAAACTTGGAGGAGGTCAAGACCTCCGCTACCTCCGGATCTGGCAAGGTCCGAGAGTTGAGGGGCCAGCTTGCGGCCCTCACTGATATGATGGCATAGCAGACTGAGGCGGCGCGCCGACAGGAGGCGCTGATGAAGCGCCTGGAGGATCTCCTACTGCAGCAGGCGGAGGCTCGATAGACTCAGGTCCCTACACCGCCAGCACCCGTCGTGGACGTCGCGCCGAGAGCGCCATCCCCCGCACCCAGTTCTTCGCGAGTAGCGCCCGTGGCCGCGCCTCAGGAGGAGGCTTTGGCGGCGCCACCTATTCAGGCACCCCCGATTAGAGCTGTTTTCCCCGTGATGGTAGAGGGGACAGAGCGGGACCGACTGATGGAGCGCCTCAACGAGTTCAGGAGGTGCGGTCCCCGGATCTTTGACGGCGAGAAGGTCGACCACTGGATCGTGGAAAAGTGGTTGATGCATATGGAGAAACTCTTCCGCGACACCTTCATGGAGGAGAGAGATCAAGTTTGGCTCGCCACTCACCATCTAGACGGTGAGGCCTATCGCTGGTGGTTGGATCTTCAGGAGAACCCTAGCACCGACTTGGCAGCTATTACTTGGAAGAGGATCAAGGAGCTTCTTCTGGCCCACTACTTCCAGACTAGTGTGAAGCGGAAAATGGAACAGGACTTGCGCAACTTGCGCCAGGGAGACAGGACCGTAGCCGAGTAAGAGCGGGAGTTTTCTCGGCTTCTACACTGCGTGCCTTTCGTCGTGCGGGACGACGAGGACAAGGCCCGTATCTTTGAGCGAGAATTGCGACCGCCGATCTTCCGGTTCGTGTAATCTTCTAACCTCCAAACCTACCGGGAGGTGGTGGATCGCGCGCTCATCGTGGAGAGCGGCGCGGCAGGGATGCAGGAGCTGCGAGAGGGAAGTTTCGCAGACTGCTTTTTCTGAGAGGTGTTTTTGCTATTGTAGCTTCCCTATAAAGCTACCCACGCCCTTAGCCGTGCTCCCTGAGCTTGGAACAGCAGGAGAAGAGGTAAGGGAGCCCTCCATTCCTTCTCTTTGATTTTCCTTGATTTATGTTGGGATTTTTGAGGTTTAAACTCTCCTTTTTGCTCCATTTTGCTTCTTGGTGCCATTTCCACCATGGTTGAAGGCTTGGAGCTTGGATTGAGACTTGTTGGAGGAGAGATCTCCAACCCTAGTTGACTTGGAGCATTGTTTGGAGCTTTTCTTAAGGTTAGCAATATGTTTCTTGCTTTAGAATCATGTTTTGGTGATTTCTTCTAGATGAAACCCTAGAAATGAAAACTTAGGGTTTATTTGGAGATTTTGGATTTAGGGCTTTTGGAGCTCAATTGTTTGGATTAGAACCTTCCTCTAGGTTGGATTGGAAGGATTTTGCTCTCATTTGGAGATTGAGAGAGATTTTCACCATTTTAGGTGAGTTTTACCCCTTTTCTTGAGATGGTTAATGATCGACCTTAGAGATGTTCGTAACGTTCGTTTAACTCTCCTTTTATTACCTTTAGGGTGCTAGGAGATTAGTGGACAACTCCTTTCGCGCAAACGAAGAATTTCGAGGAGACTTGGTGAATTTGGCATCACCAAAATGAGATAAAAATTCTCATTTGATGATTATACTTGTCGTAAAATGGAATTTCATGCATATTCATGCTAGATGGAATATTTGTGAATTTTAGAATGCTTAAAATGCACATGTTATATACAATGTATATTTGAACCTCTATATAGTAGAGAGTTGTTCAAGTTGGGCTTAGGCATATGGATAGTATTCTTATATGTGGCTTGATACCATGTTTTATATAGTGAAAATGACAAGTGTAAAATGCTCTTGGACATAAATCTCATATTAGACATAGGAGAGAACTTAATGCCATAAAGAGGCATTAGACTTGAATGATATGTGAATCAGTGAGCTAATGTCATAAAGAGACATAGATCTAGAGTTATGTATGAACCTAGTGAATTGGTGCCATAAAGAGGCATTGAATATGGAATATGCTTGGACATAGCAATACTCTAATGTCATAAATGGGCATTAGATTTAGTGAATGTTGGAATTTCACATTGAGACATAGAACTAGACCGATGGGTTGCTAATGACTATTACCATGTTAGAGACATGATGATCGGGTTCTGGAGACGATGACTATGCTTGCTTGCCATTTGTGCTCATTCGCACATGCTTATGAGGGTCGCTGCCTATAAGCCGGCACTCCGGAGACGTGACTTATGCTCGCTCGTACGATATTGAGAAGCCTACGGGGCCTGGTAGGATAGACTCGTTCCTCGAGTGGGAATGTTGGGGCTACCACGGGCACTTAGGCGGCACAAGCTGGACTACCTTGTGTAGGTCCTTAATTGGAAATAAAAATTGACACGTAGTCATACAAGTAACAATCACTACTAAATAGTTTATAGTAGTTGGATTTTCTGGACATACTTATAGTATAGTATTGGACATTTGGACATATAGTATACTTGATAATATCGCTCATTGCATTACAGTATATTTGTTTGCCATGTTAGAACATACTAGTCATGTATTTGGCATATTAATTATAATAGAATGGATGTACACCGTGTTGACATCATGTATATTTGTGGCATTGTAGATTAACATTTCATTACATGCTTTACATATTCGCAGCTTACTAGTAGTTTCTTTCATCTACTTATGCTTTTAGGCCAGTGGTGCATTTTGCTCAGGTCAGTAATTGCCTGCTGTGAATTATAAATTATAGTTCTCACGCCCCCTGTTTGATGTCTTTCTTGCAGAGCCTTCCGCCCCGGGAAAGGCTAGGGACCACGGCAAGGGTGTCGTTTTGAGGTAGCGAGCGAGGGGTCTTGCTAGGTAGATCATTTTCTTCTTTTATTTTAGTTTGAGAGAATGAGGGCGTTTTGTACCCTACATAGAGACTACCATTTTGGATATTGTAGTACTTATAATTGAGACACCGATGTATCACTCTATGTTTTATCTTATTGGTTTAGTTTTCTTTCATTCTATTTGTTGTTAGAATCTGGTTGTTTAGTTGCTCTGATATCTCTAGATACTTGTTTATTCTTATTATTTATATTGCTTTGCTGTAGACGCCTTATATGTGTAGGCATATGGTGGGTCTGGATACGCACTGGGCGGGCCTCTGCCGGGGCCCTAGGCGTGACAGATTAATTTGGTATCAGAGCCTACAGTAGAGTCTTAGTGTACCTAGCAAACCTTAGGCCGGTTGGACTATAGGAAATAGGCTCTTGAGAGACGAGATCTATTTGAATTGCAAGCGAAAGTATCATGATTGGGTTTTGCAATAACTCTAAAAATGTTGGAGTTGATCGAAGTGTATAGCTTCTAACTTCGCGGAGGGTTACGTTGGCGGCCGACAACGTAATATCGGGAGTTAGTAGTAAAGGACACTTCATTACTTTCGCATGATTTGCGTGTTAATTGTTTGAGCGTTGTTGCGATAGCGTGGATTTTACTAACTTGCGCTTTTATGTTGTTGTAGTGATAATGCCGACGACACGCTCTAAGTCTGTTGGAGCAGACAATGCGGCAAACTTTGAGGAGGTGGAGACCTCCGCTACCTCCGGATCTGGCGAGGTCCGTGAGTTGAGGAGCCAGCTTGTGGCCCTCACTGACTTGGTTGCACAGCAGGCGGCGGCGGCTCAGCAACAGGCGTATGCGGCGCGCCGGTAAGAGGCGTGGATGAAGCGCTTAGAGGACCTTTTATTGCAGCAGGCGGCTGCTAGGGAGGCTCAGGTCCCTGCACCACCCCCGCCGGTGGAGGTTGTTGTGCCCAGGGTGTCGTCCCCTGCACTCGACACTTCGCGGACGACACATGCGGTTGCGCCTCGGGAGGAGGTGGACGCGGCACCACCAGCTCAGGTGCCTTTGATGGGGGTAGTTTTTTCCGGGATGGTTGAGGGGGCAGAGCGGGATCAACTCATGGATCGCCTCAACGAGTTTAGGAGGTGCAATCCCCTGATTTTTGATGGAGAGAAGGTCGACCACTGGATTGTAAAGAAGTGGTTGATACATATGGAGAAGTTATTCCGCGACACTTTCGTGGAGCAGAGAGACTGGGTTTGGCTCGCCACTCATCATTTGGACGGTGAGGCCTATAGTTGGTGGTTGGATATTCAGGAAAATCCCAACATTGACCTTGCAGCGATCACTTAGAGGAAGTTCAAGGAGCTTCTTCTGGCACACTACTTCCCCGACAGCGTCAAGAGGAAGATGGAGTAGGACTTGCGCGGCTTGCGCCAGGAGGATCGGATCGTGGCCGAGTACGAGAGGGAGTTCTCTCGGCTCCTGCACTGTGTGCCCTTTGTCGTGCGGGACGACGAGGACAAGGTCCGCATTTTCGAGCGTGGATTGCGGCCCTCGATCTTTCGGTTGGTGCAATCCTCCAACCTCCAGACCTACTGAGATGTGGTGAACCGCGCGCTTATTGTGGAGAGCGGCGCAGCGGAGTTACAGGAGCGGAGAGAGGGCTTGCACAGGGGTAAGGGCAAGAGGCTCACAGCTGAGGGTGCGAGTCAGACGCACTCAAGGAAACCGCCAAAACACCCCAGGAGCTAGACACGAGGACGAGGCACACCTACTCAACGTCGAGGATCAGATCGTCGCCAGGCCCCGCGCTGTGTGATCTGTAGTGGTCCTCATTTGCCACGACAGTGCCCGCAGGGTCAGGGCAGGTGCTATTCTTGTGGCCAGGAGGGCCACTTCCAGTCGGACTGCCCGAGGGGATCTATTCCAGCGTCATCTTGAGCATCGGCACCAGCTTCACCGGGTCCCAGTCAGGGGACGCATTCTACTCACTTTCAGCCTGGGCGGCCACCCGTCCAGAGGCACCCGGAGGGGTCACGACAGGTCCCGAGTGGGCGCATGTATGTGGCCTAGACCGAGGAGGCGGCAACAGCCGATAATGTGGTTGCAGGTATCATTTTATTATATGGTATTCGAGTTCGAGCATTATTTGATACCGGTGCATCGCATTCATTCATAGATCGGCTGTTTGCCGAGTTGCATGGCATCCCACTTGTTTCTTTGTTGCATCCAGGACGTGTTGTTGTCCTCGACCACTCCTTGGATATTAGGGAGTTTTGCCCCAGTTGCCCTGTTCAGGTAGGAGATTGGATTATGCCCGTGGATTTGCTTGCTTTGCGTAAACTCGGAGAGTTTGATGTTGTCTTGGGCATAGATTGGTTGACCAAGTATTTTGCCACTATCGATTGCAAGAATCGAACGGTGACTTTTAGAGAGCCGGGGCAGAAGGAGGTTGTGTACAGAGGATACCAGAGTTCGCTGTTTGCGATGACGATTAGCTCCTCTCGAGCTAGGCAGTTGATCAGCAGAGGTTGCATAGCCTACTTGGCTACTGTGGTGTTGAGGGGTAACGCCGACGCCCTTAGGATTGAGGATATCCCCATAGTGCGGGAGTTTGGTGATGTGTTTCTAGTAGAGCTACCAGGCATGCCACCTGATAGAAAAATCGAGTTTGTGGTAGACCTCGTTCCTGGGACTACTCCAATCTCAAAAGCAGCCTATAGGATGGCACCAGCTGAGTTGAAAGAGCTGAGGGCACAGTTGCAAGATTTGTTGAACAAAGGTTTTGTTCGACCGAGTGTTTCACCTTGGGGAGCACCGTTTCTGTTTGTTAAGAAGAAGGACGGATCACTTCGCTTGTGCGTGGACTATCGTGAACTTAATAAAGTCATGATCAAGAATAAGTATCCGTTGCCAAGGATCGACGATCTATTTGATCAGCTTCAGGGATCAAGTGTGTATTATAAGATCGACTTGCAGTCGGGATACCACCAGTTGAAGATCAAGCCTGAGGATGTGTCGAAAACGACTTTTAGAACACGGTATGGACATTATAAGTTTACTGTTATGCCGTTTGGGCTTACTGATGCCCCAACAGTTTTTATGGATCTAATGAATCGTGTTTCAAGCCTTATCTAGACAGGTTCGACGTGGTGTTCATCAACGACATCTTGGTATATTCCCAAAGTGATACGGATCACGAGGAACACTTGAGACTTGTACTTCAAGTGCTTCGGAAAAAGAAGCTCTTTGCCAAGTTGAAGAAGTGTGGGTTTTGGCTTAGAGAGGTGGCGTTTTTGGGCCATTTGGTTTCGGGATCAAGTGTAGCCGTGGATCCTAGGAAGATTGAGGCTATCAGCAATTGGCCGAGATCGACGAGTGTCACGGAGATTTGGAGCTTTCTTAGTTTGGCCGGCTACTACCGGAGATTCGTCGAGGGATTTGCTAAGTTGTCTACTCCCCTCACGCGGCTCACGCATAAAGGCACCAAGCTTATTTGGAATGATGCGTGCGAAAGAAGCTTCCAAGAGTTAAAGCAAAAATTGACGACCGCCCCAATCTTGACCCTACCAGTTGCTGGAGTGGGATATGTGGTTTATAATGATACATCTTTTAATGGATTGGGCTGTGTCTTAATGCAAGATGGAAAGGTGATCGCGTACGCTTCTCGCCAATTAAAGGATTATGAGAGGAACTATCCTACGCATGATTTGGAGTTGGCGGCCGTAGTCTTTGCATTGAAGCTATGGCGCCATTATCTTTATGGCGAGCGGTGCGAAGTTTACACGGATAACAAGAGCTTAAAGCACTTATTCACTCAGAAGGAGTTGAACTTAAGGCAGCGCAGATGGTTAGAGCTACTCAAGGATTATGATCTGACAATTCTCTACCACTCGGGCAAGGCTAATGTGGTGGCGGATGCGCTGTCGGAAATCAACGAAAAATTTAGCGATGCTTGTTATTACTCAATCGCCGTTGATCGAGCAGATGAAGCGGTTGGAGTTGGAGGTGGTGGCTCCTGATACACCATTGAGGCTGATGACCTTGGTAGTGCAACCTACACTTTTGGAAAGGATTAAAGAAAAGCAAACTCACGATGTGGAGTTATAAAGGATTAGAGCTAAAATGGTTGATGGTTGCATCGGTGATTTCACCGTGGATGATCTTGGATTGATGCGTTTCTGCGGGCGAATTTGTGTACCGGCGGAATCGACACTTAAAGAGGATATTCTTCAAGAAGCACACCGTGCACTCTATGCTATACATCCGGGAGGCACCAAGATGTACAAGGACTTAAAGTTGCTATATTGGTGGCCCGGGATGAAAAAGAATGTTGGCGAGTTTGTAGCTCGATGTCTAACTTGCAAACAAGTGAAAGCGGAGCACCGAGTTTCCGCGAAAAAATTGTAGAGCTTACCGATTCCAGTATGGAAGTGGGAGAATATCACCATGGATTTCGTGATGGGATTGGCTCGCTCACAGGCTGGGCATGATGCTATTTAGGTGATCGTGGATAGGTTAACGAGATCGGCTCATTTCATACCTATTCACACTACTTGGACTAGTGAGAGACTCGCACAAGTGTATCTGGATGAGATTGTGCGATTGCATGGGGTACCTACTTCTATAGTATCAGATCGAGATCCCTGGTTCGTATCTCACTTTTGGAGGAGTTTGCAGGAGGCCTTAGGCACTCGATTGGATTTCAGCACTGTATTCCACCCTCAGAGTGATGGACAGTCAGAGCGTACTATACAGACGCTAGAGGGTATGCTTCGAGCATGCGTGTTAGACTACCAGGGGTCGTAGCATCTACCGATGGCGAAGTTTGCTTATAACAATAGTTATCAAGCAAGCATCAAGATGGCACCGTTCGAGGCACTCTATGGACGTAAGTGTAGATCGCCGCTTCATTGGAGTGAAGTTGGCGAGAGATTGGCTTTAGGCCCCGATGTGCTCTAGGAAGCAGAAGACAAGGTTCGCATTGCTCGGGAGCGACTGTTGACAGCCCAGAGTAGGCAAAAGAGTTATGCTGATAAGCGTCGACGAGACTTGGAGTTTCAAATTGGAGATCATGTCTTCTTGAAAGTCTCGCCGACCAAGGAAATTAGAAGATTTGGAATTTGGGATAAGTTGAGTCCCCGTTTCATTGGACCATATGAGATTTTGGAACGTGTAGGCCTGGTAGGGTATCGGCTTGCTCTACCGCCAAACCTAGCGGGCGTACACAATGTCTTTCATGTATCGGTCCTTCGGAAGTACATCCATGATCCGGCTCATGTATTGGATGCTACACTATTGGAGCTGAGGGAGGATTTGAGCTTTGAGGAGCAACCCGTGAGGATCTTGGCTCGCGAGGTGAAGAAACTACGGAACCATGACATTCCGTATGTGAAGGTGCTTTGGATCAACCACGATGCACGTGAGGCCACATGGGAATTAGAGAGCGCACTGCAGGAACACTATCCCCATCTTTTTCAGATGGAGTCTTGAGGTACTTTGCTTTAGAGTTTCGCGGACGAAACTCCCTTTTAGGAAGGGTGAATGTAACACACTGGACCTTTGCAAATTTGCGAGGTTCGAGTGTTTGAGATGCGTTATGAGTTTTTTCAGATATTCTGGAGGGTCGTTGACAGTGTTCCGACCTAAGGCTCGCATCCCGAGAATCGAGGTTTAAACTTAGCACCAATGTCCCCAAAGTGAGGATTATTGCGTTGCTCTCGAGTTTGTCTATGCAGGGAAGTGTCCCGGTACAACATTGGTGTTGTACTGGAACAAGTGGTTGTACCGATACAACATCGGAAGTGTACCGGTACAAAGGAGTGTTTCTGTCAACCCGAAGCTCGGATTTGGCTATCTGGCTGGTTTTGTATCGGTACACTTTTTCGTGTACCGGTACACAATGAAGTTTCGCAGACTGCTTTTTCTGAGGGGTGTTTTTGCTATTGTAGCTTCCCTATAAAGCTACCTACTCCCTTGGCTGTGCTCCCTGAGCTTGGAACAGCAGGAGAAGAGGTAAGGGAGCCCTTCACTCCTCTTTGATTTTTCTTGATTTATGTTGGAATTTTTGAGATTTAAACTCTCTTTTTTGCTCCTTTTTGCTTCTTGGTGTCATTTCCACCATGGTTGAAAGCTTGGAGCTTGGATTGAGGCTTGTTAGAGGATAGATCTCCAACCCTAGTTGACTTGGAGCATTGTTTGGAGCTTCTCTTGAGGTTAGCAACATGTTTCTTGCTTTAGAATCATGTTTTGGTGATTTCTTCTAGATGAAACCCTAGAAATGGAAACTTAGGGTTTATTTGGGGATTTTGGATTTAGGGCTTTTGGAGCTCAATTGTTTGGATTAGAACCTCCTCTAGGTTGGATTGGAAGGGTTATTGCTCTCATTTGGAGATTGAGAGAGATTTTCACAATTTTAGGTGAGTTTTGCCCCTTTTCTTGAGATGGTTAATGATCGACCTTAGGGATGTTCGTAACGTTCGTTTAACTCTCCTTTTATTACTTTTAGGGTGCTAGGAGATTAGTGAACAACTCCTTTCGCGCAAACGAAGGATTTCGAGAAGACTTGGTGGGTTTGGCCTCACCAAATGAGATAAAAATTCTCATATAATGATTATACTGTCGTAAAATGAAATTTCATGCATATTCATGCTAGATGGAATATTTGTGAATTTTAGAATGCCTAGAATGCACATGTTATATACAATGTATATTTGGACCTCTATGTAGTAGAGAGTTGTTCATGTTAGGCTTAGGCATATGGATAGCATTCTTATATATGGCTTGATACCATGTTTCATATAGTGAAAATAACAAGTGTAAAATACTCTTGGACATAAATCTCATATTAGACATAGGAGAGAACTTAATGCCATAAAGAGGCATTAGACTTGAATGATGTATGAATTAGTGAGCTAATGTCATAAAGAGACATAGAGTTAGAGTTATGTATGAACCTAGTAAATTAGTGCCAAAAAGAGGCATTGAATATGGAATATGCTTGGACATAGCAATACTCTAATGTCATAAAGGGGTATTAGATTTAGTGAATGTTGGAATTTCACATTGAGACATAGAACTAGACCGATGGGTTGCTAGTGACTATTACCATGTTAGAGACATGATGAGTGAGTTCTTGAGACGATGACTATGCTTGCTTGCCATTTGTGCTCATTCGCACATGCTTGTGAGGGTCGCTCCCTACAAGCCGGCACTCCGGAGTTAGCCTACGCGACTTATACTCGCTCGTGCGGTATTGAGAAGCCTACAAGGCCGGGTGGGATAGACTCATTTCTCGAGTGGGAATGTTAGGGCTACCACGGGCATTTAGGCGGCACAAGCCGGACTACACTTGTGTAGGTCCTAAAATAAGATTGAACAATGACATTAAACTGGTGTATAATAATCACTACTAGATAGGCTTAGTAGTTGGTTTACTTGGACATGCTTTTAGCATAATATTGGACATTTGGACATGTAGTATACTTGATAATATCGCTCATTGCATTACAGTATACTTGTTTGCCATGTTAGAACATACTAGTTATATATTGGACATATTGATCATAATAGAATGAATGTACACCGTGTTGACATCATGTATATTTGTGGCATTGTAGATTAGCATTTCATTACATGCTTTTCATATTGGCAGCTTACTAGTAGTTTCTTTTATCTACTTATGCTTTTGGGCCTAGTGGTGCATTTTGCTCAGATCAGTAATTACCCACTGGGAACTATAAATTATAATTCTCACGCTCCATGTTTGATGTCTTTCTTATAGAGCCTTTCGCCCCGGGAGAGGCTAGGGACCGCGGCAAGGGTGTCGCTTCGAGCTAGCGAGCGAGGGGTCTTGCTAGGTGGATCATTTTCTCCTTTTATTTTAGTTAGAGAGAATGAGGGCGTTTTGTATCCTACATAGAAACTACCATTTTGGATATTGTAGTACTTGTAATTGAGACACCGATGTATCACTCTATGTTTTATCTTATTGGTTTAGTTTTCTTTCATTCTACTTGTTGTTAGAATCTAGCTGTTTAGTTGCTCTGATATCTCTAGATACTTATTTATTCTTATTATTTATATCGCTTTGCTGTAGACGCCTTATATGTACAGGCATATGGCGGGTCGGATATGCACCGGGCGGGCCTCAGCCGGGACCCGGGGTGTGACAATAGTTCTTATACCTCTTTAGCCTAGTGGAGTATTTCGCTGAGATCAGCGGTTTGCCCACTGGGAACTATTGTTCAATAATTCTCACGCCCTCTGTTTGTTATTTTATTTCAGAGCCTTCCATATCGGAAGAGGCTCGGGATCACGGCAAGGGTATTTTCCTCTCGCTAGTTGTGAGCAGCTTCGCTATTAGGTGGTTCACCTCTCTTTTTGTTTTATTTGGAGAGGTTGAGAGTTTTGTACCTTATGTAGAAACCACCATTTTTGGTATATCTAGCTCTTATTTTTGGATCATATATTGTACTACTTTATAGTTTATGTTAGTTGATTAGTTCTTGTATCTATCCACTTGCTTTTAGAATCTAGTTAAAATTATGCATTGATATCTCTAGACGTTGTTCATTGTTGCTTTAATTATTGCTTGTTGTAGACGCCTTATATGTTGTAGGCATATGGTGAGTCTGCATACACACCGGGTGGGCTTTCGCTGGGTCTCGGGGCGTGATAGATTTTTACCTCAATTTAATATGTCTGCTAATTTTAGAATTTACCAATTTTATTTACAAACTGAACACTAAAATCAAAAGCAAATACCCAAATTTATTTTTGAGGTATACTAGAACTTAAAATCATGACATTAACTATATCTAATGAGGTTCGATTCAATAGTAAATAGATGGATCAACAGATTATAATGTTTGATTTAATTAGATGTTTTCGGGTACAGTAAGAATAGATACAGACAAACACAATAAAATATGTAATGTAAAAGAAAAAATATTAATAATTATTAATTGAGTTTGATTTTGTGGTTAGAAAATTTGAACCAGATCTTTGGATGATGGTTGAGACTTTTAGCTTTGGGTTTAAGTCATGATAGCAAGTAAATTTTCTTTTTAAAGCTTCAATCAAATCAAGTTTTCTTTTATTTTTTTTAAAAAGCTACAGTAAAATTAAATCCTTTATAAAATATTTTTGCTATAGCGACAAAACCTTTTCACACCGTTTGGATTGAGTACAAAAGGGGAAATAAGGTCTTATCCCCCCGTATTGTACCCAAACAAGAGTTGGGGTAGGGGTGACAATCCAGCTCGCTGTTCGCGAGCCACTCGTGTTCGACTCGAAATGAGCTCGAGATCGAATCGCTCATTTAGTAAACGAGCCGAACACGAGCTGAATTTTTCGGCTCATTCAAGCCGAACATGAGCTGGGGTCAGCTTACTTGTGTTCGGCTCGATAACAGCTCGAATACATATATTTTATATTTATATAATTTATTTAACTTATATTTATATATAAATAAATAATTATATATATAATATATATTTTTATTATTTAATTTTTAACAAAATAAAAATATAAAGGTGAGCTCAATTATAAAAAGACTCATTTATATGTAAAATTTCAACTATTAGATCAAAGTCTAATGGATAAAACCTTATATATTTATTTTTTATATATATTCAACCTAATCTTTTTTAACTTATTGTTCGTTGGTCAGCTCGCGAGCCAGCTTGTGTTTGGCTCGTTTATTAATGAGCCGAATACGAGCTGAATTTTTCGGCTCGATACTTTAACGAACCAGCTCATGTTCGGCTCATTTATTAAACGAGTCGATCATGAACCGGCCCCGGCTCGCTTGTGTTCGGCTCGTTTACACCCCTAAGTTGGGGTGGTTGGGAACTATTAATGTTCCCACCTTACCGGATTATACCGGCAAAACTTGGTATGGGGACCCCTTGTTCCCCGGGTAGAGAGAGAGAGAGAGAGAAATATATTTTAAATTAGAATTTAAAATTTGTGATTTTAAAATTAAAATTCTAAAATTTAAAATTAAATTTTAATTTTGATATTTTAAAATTTAAAATTTTAAAATTTAAAATTTTAATATTTTATATCTTTTAAATTTAAATTTGGTCTTAAACTTAAAATTTAAATTTTTAAAATTAAAAATTNAATTTAAATTATAAATTAAATTTATAAATTATAAATTTAAATTATAAATTAAATTTATAAATTATAAATTTAAATTATATTTTAAATTTATAAATTATAAATTTAAATTTCAAATTATAAAATTAAAAATTATAAATTTAAATGTCAAATTATAAATTTAAATTTCAAATTTTGATATTTTAAAATTTTAAATTTAAAATTATAAAATTATAAAATTAAAAGGTTAAATTTTCAAATTTTAAAATTAAAAAGTTAAAAATATAAATTTAAAATTATAAACGAAAATTTTAAAAATTTAAAATTCAAATATAATGAGAGGGGTAATATCATTATTTTTAATTTATAACTACCCATTATTTATTCTTATTTTATATTTATCTATCAAAACGCTATTTTTTTATTTCTAGAAACAACCTAATTTTCATCCAAATACAAAATTTCTCTAATTTTCTTTTATACCTAAATTGTATCTATCTATGAAATAAGTTAGTTCTTATACCCAAACTAAACGAACTTTTAAGCTACAATAAAAATAATGTACGTACAAAACCTTTTTTTTAAAAAAAAAAGTACGTAGCAGGACATGCACCACAAATAATTATATATAAATAAAGATTTGCAATTTAAACTATAAATTAAGATATGCAATTAATAATTTAAAGTACTAATCCCAAAATATTTAAATTTTTATAATAAGCATATAGTCAAGTTATCAAAAAAGAATTATGTGCAATAACTTTTTTAAGTGGATAAGCACCTGGAACATAGGCCTTAGATTATTAGGAAAAATATATAGTATAATTAAATTTGATTGTAATTAAAATCTAATTAATTTAGTAGTGAAATATAAAATTAAACTTACAAATAAGTACAAAAATTTGATCTATCAGAAAGTGTGCATAGCACTGTTCTATAACGTATTGCCTCGTGGGTATTAATTGAGAAAGTGGCAGGTATACCAGTAAAGAGAAAATGAAAATGAGTGAAAATTGGAAAAGAGGGAAATCCTTTTTGACGCAAGAAACAAAGTGGGAGAAAATCCTGTTAGATTTTCTTTCGCGCCAAGAAAGATAAAAAAAATAAAATAATAATAATAATAATAGATATTGAATAAAATAAATTTAAATTTAAAAAAATTCAAAACTCAAAATATTTTGAGTTTTTCATCAACAATTTTCACTTGTGGTTAATATGCAATTTTTTACCTTTTCTGTTTGCAGTTTAATTAGAGTCAGTATTTTGCTAAGATGCACTTCACATGCTAAGCAAATTATCTTATTTTGAAAAAAAAAAAACTTCAATCCGAATATCTATATCTATAACTATATATACATTAACCTCATGGCTACATTTAGGAAAGAGTGGGGCCCACTTTTTTTTTTTCTAATTTTTTTTCTTTAATTATTGTGTTATAGAAATAATTTTAATCGTTCATTTGCATGATATGCGACTTCTTTTGAATAAGATTTAATAGTTTTCTTTGAAACGATTAAATTTTTTCATTATAATTTTAGTTTTTAAAAGTGTTTATCTATAATATAGACTATATTTATTATTTTTGTACTAAACTGATATTTTATTCTTTATAATTTTTTATTTTAACAGTATCTACTTGCCGTAACGCGCAGGTCACTATACTAGTGATGCATTATTATTGATGTCTGTCTCCAATTATCTATTAATTACTCTGTGATACTCGAAAAAACAAATGTCGACGTACATGCTCCGAATTAAATATTCTGGAGTCCAAATAGGCCAAGGTCGATTCCCTTTCCTATTATTCATGCTAAGATTTGAGATTTCCAATTCTAATTAATAACCAACACTAATAAAAGCATACAAATAATTTCGAACTTATTCCTCAAAAGTCACAAAATATCATAGATCGATATTCCTCTATATATAATTGTCAATACTACTTCTGCCACTAATATGAGCTATATAAAAAGTGCCCGTTAATTCTGTTTATATTTGTTAAGAATCATTACTTCAAAGTGACGATTTTGTGACTCTTATTAGAGTGTCGATTCTAATCATAATAATGACAAAAATCGAAACGCCCATGCTATATATGATGTCCAATTCTGTTTACATTTGTTAAGAATTGTCACTTTATTAGAGTATTGGACCAGTTTTCCGCTAGTTTTATTAGAGTATTGGACCGGTTTTCCGACAGTTATGTACGTGGTACCACATCGGGTACTAAAGTTCAATCTTTTAGAAGTCAAGGAAAATGGACATCAAATGCAAGTTATGATCCATACGTACGCTAGCTAGTCGGCTTTACATCACCAAGTTTTATTTCAATGATTTTTGGTACGGGATTAAATGGAGTATGAACATGTAATACCATCCATCGGGAGCAAAAGCTAAGCTTTAAATTGTGTGATTAATGGGTGATTAGAGAAAATACTTCTCAAAATATTACTATTCACTTGCTCCTACCCTCTAAGGCCCCTTGGATGTTCGAGACGTTTAGTGGGGATAGGTAGAATAATAGTAAATATAAGAACGAAAAAATTAGAAGTATCTCATGAGTAATACCATTTTTAGATTTATTCTAGCTCGACTCGGTGATCGGATCTCAATATACATTAATTTTCAGCATTAAGCTTCCAATTAATTAGGTGGGTCACATTGCTTCTAACATTGAAGTAGTGTAGAGTCTTTCCCACTCGTTGCTTCTCCCTCAAAGCAAGTGTATATATGTGTGGAAGCAACAAATACGTGTTTTAGTAATGCACATTAAATAATTGATTCCTGCTGCATGTATCCAAGGACGATGGAGGCTAAGAATATTGTTGCTTCTGTTGTCCTTAGTTCACATTTTGGATAGCTGCAAACTAATTAATTAAAACTTCGAGCCGCGTTTGGTTCAGACTATTCTACCGGGATTGCACAGAATTACTGTATTTCTTATTCATCCAATCTATAATCTAGTCGGTGATGTAGTAATACAAATTGGTGCAAGGTTACTCTAAAGTTGCGTTTGGTTCGCGCTATCTTTTAAAGATTCCTAGTAATTCAATGGGAATAAAAAAGTATGACGGTGTTTGGCTAAACAAACTAAGTAATCTAATTGGTAATATTGGATTCACTTGGGAATAAAATTCACCCCAAAATACTAATCTCATTCCCTTGAGGGAGGGTGGGTATCCTCATATTAATGGATTGGGGTAATCATAATATGTCTAATCTCTTTCTTTCTTCCTACCTGCCGGCTAATTGATATTATTTTTCTTTACACTCTAACCTTATATCTCTCTCTAAACTTATTTTTCTCTCTAAAATTCAACTTTTTTTTCTCTCTCTAAACTAAGCTTTCTCTCTCTCTCTCTTTCTAAAATTTCAACTCTCTCACTCCCTCTAATTTCGACTATATTTTTCTTTCTATTTTTTTAATTGTGCTCTCTCGCTCTAACTTATACTCTCTTTCCCTTTTTTCTAAAAGATGTTGAAACTTTTGGTAACATTATCTAAAATTAAATAAATAATAAATAAATAAATTGTATAATTTTTGTAATATTAAATAGCATGGCTAATTAATATTACCGTGTGAACCAAACACAGGAATTCCACATTCTTAGTAATAGGATGAATAGTAATAAGATTCTCGGATATCTTTTATTCCTAGTAATCTTTTATAATGCGAACCAAACGCACCCTAAAAGCATTATCGAGCATGGGGTGGGTATCTCGTATTAGTATTGATAGGTGATCTTGTATGTTGTGTAAAATTAAAATTTTATCCCTCCAACTCTCCAAACACTTTCAATATGTCATTTATATATAGAGAGAGTTCGGCTATGGTGCTCTTAAAAGCACCAACACTTCGTACTTGTAAGTTTTTCCGTCGTTAAGTCGACCCCTTTGATCGTTTCCACTCGTTAGATCACATTATTCAACCAACCACCAACTCAATCCTAGGGAATCACTATAATTCTAACCGAACATCCCTTAATCCAAGGGCCGAAAACCTGCAAGCACCAATAATGAGTTTTCTACCGTTAGATTTAACCATTGATTATTTTTACCCGTTAGATTATACTATTCAACCAACTACTCACTCAACCCTAAGAGGCCCACATCATCCTAACCATTTCTCAATCCAAGTGCTAAAAAACTAATAGCACCAATAGCTTGGTTCTATTGATCGTATTCCAGCCTAGTTCTATATATATATATATATATATATAGTAGGGCTGCTGTGCTCTCAGGAGCACGGAGGCCTCCGTGCTCCTAAGCCGTTTTCGATGATGAAATTTCTGAATCGACGATCGGCTCCGTTAGACTTGATCTAGCGTATTTGAAGTTTCTAGAAAATAATTTTTGCGATTTTTTGATATCATTTACCTAGCAATCGAAAGGATTCAAAATCAATAATTTTTTATTTTTAACGGCTGAAAATAAAAATCCTATAAAAAGTTGTGAAATAGCACTAAAATTTTCGATCAAAAATATTGATCTTGTTGTAGATAGTATAAAGAAATTTGTATCAAAATTTCATCTGATTTGTATACTTCTACACAGTTAAACTTGAAAACGGCAGATATCAACCATTAAAAATTATTGATTTTGAATCCTTTCGATCACTAGGTAAATGATTATTTCAAAAATCACAAAAATTATTTTCTAGAAATCTTCAAATACTCATTCAAGTCTAACGGAGCCGATCGTCGAATTCGTAAAATTCATCATCGAAATGACTCAGGAGCACGGATGGCCTCCGCCTTGCTCCTGAGAGCACAGCAGCCCTACTCTGTATAATACTAATATATGTATATATATACATGTATTGTATATATATTACATGTTATATGTATACATATATACATGTATATATACTATACATATATATGTATACATATACATGTCTATATATATACATATACATGTATTATATATATATACATATACATGTATATATATATATACATAATATATATATATGTATATATGTATATATATATTATATATCTACATATATTATATTTATATATATTGTATATATATTATATTATATACATATATATATATATGTATATATATATATATATATAGTAGAGTTACTATACTATCGGAAGCATAGATAATCTGGTGCTTCCGACTTTTTGACCCTTAGATCAGCCCCTTTGATTATTTTTTAACCTTTGGATTAATACTATTACCCAGTAAGGACTACTCAACCCTAGAGATACTACTCGACCCTAGGGGGACCGCAATCATCCCAACCGTATAATCCTTGATCCAAGGATCAAAAAATCGAAAGTTTCAAATCCTTTACACTTCCGATAGTATAGTAGCTCTACACCATATATATATATATAGAGTGAGGCTACTATGCTATCAGAAGCACGGAGCCTTCCGTGCTTCCAGCTCGTTTTCGATGTTGCGACTTTCGAATCGTCGATCGGCTCCGTTAAACTTGATCTAGAGTATTTGGAGTACCTAGAAAATAAATTTTATTATTTTTCGATATCATTTGCCTAGTGATCGAATGGGCTCAAAATCAACAAATTTCAATGGCCGTAGTAAGCCGTTTGCAAGTTTAACGGTGTAGAAATATCCAAATCACGTGAAATTTTGATAAAAAATTCTTTATACTATATAAAACAAGATCAATATCTTTGATTTAAAATTTTAATGTCATATTATTACATTTTGTAAGATTTTTATTTTCAGCCGTTGATTTTGAGCCCCTTCGTTCACTAGGCAAATGATATCGTAAAATGTCATAAAATTTATTTTCTAGATACTTGAAATATCTAGATCAAGTTTAACGGAGCCGATCGACGATTCGAAAGTCGCAACATCGAAAACGAGCTGAAGCACGGAAGGCTCGTGCTTCCGATAGCATAGTAGCCTCACTATATATATATATATATATATATATATATATATATATATATATATATATATATATATATATATATATATATATATATAAAACTAGGCTAGAATACTATCACTAGCACTTGGTGCTATCATGTTTTCGGCCCTTGGATAAAAAAATGTACAGTTAAGATGATGTGGGCCTCCTAGAGTTGAGTAAGTTATTGGTTGATAGTATAATCTAACAGGCGAAAATAGTCAACGGGTTAAATCTAATGGCGGAAAACTCGGTAGCACTGAAGGTTTGGTGCTATCGATAGTATCCTATATATATATATATATATATATATATAGAGTCCGGCTATGGTGCTTGTAAAACCACCAAGCATTTGGTGCTTGAAAATTTTATACCGTTAGATCTTATCCCTTTGATCATTTTCATCCAATAGATCATACTATTCAACCAACCACCCACTCAACCCTAGGGGTCCACATGATCCTAGCTGTACATCCCTCAATCCAAGGACCAATGTAACATACCGGACTTCTAAAATTATGAAGTTACGGTGTATGTTAGTTTGGAGAGCCGTTAGAATGGTTCTGGTGAAGTTCGGAAACATTTGGGTGCTTCGGTGCGCGTAAGGTGCAAAAATGGGACCCGAAAGGCTATGTTGGATCATGGACTAAATTCGGCATTAGCGTGGATGAAAAGAGGATTTAAATATGCTAGAAAACGTGTTTTGGGAGTCTCGGTTTGATTTGAAAAGAATCACAGGCCAAACGAGCGAAAACGGGCGAAAACGGAGAAGAAACGAAAAAAGCTGAAATTTAGCTAAGTCTGAAAATCTGGACCTACGGGGACGGGTCCCTCGGCCGAGGACAGGTCCCTCAAGCAAGGACCGGTCACCGTAGCCCGAAAATGCCCTGCGCGGGCTGTGTACAAGAAGCATTGTTTGAGGGGTTTTATGCAATTTGGCCATGAGTTGAGTGTATATGAGAGGTTAGGGCTCACTCTCTCTCATCTCTCTCACCATTTGCAACCCAACACACCTCTCTCTCTCTCTAGAAGTTCTCTCTCTCTCTCATCAAGGAAGGTAAGAGAAGGAGGGAAAGGAGGAGAAGGAAGCTAAGAAGAAGAAGCTTCTTTTTCTCATCTTCTTCCTTACCATTGGAGGAGTTTGTTGAGGTAAGCTTTGATGCTCAACAATGGTAGATCTCTAGGGTTTCATTCTTAAGCTCTAGAGTTGGTTTTAATTGGATCCTAGGATGCTAAATAGATGGTTAATGCATGATTCATGAAGTTAGATGATGGATTTTGCTATAGCAGCATCTAGGGCTCCAAATGGGGTTTTTATAAACCTAAGGGTTTGATCTAAATTAACCCTCCGTAAACCTAATTGCTAGGTATTTTGACGCATTGGAGAAGTCGGTTCGGCGATCCGTCGAGCTTGTGCAAAGATATTGAAGAAAAGGACTGTTTGAGCTTCGTTTTCGCCTGGAGGGCCGAGGCGATGTCCAAAAATCACGAGGTTGGATCCCGAGCACCGTAGCAAATAAATGAAGACCTATAATTTTCGGGGCCGCGAGGAGACGCAGGTTGGTGTGCGATTGCAAGGTTGGGCCGAGTCGGATAGCGGGTGCCGCGGGAGACCGATTGCAAGTGTCAACAAGCAATCGGAGAGCAAATCTAGGTGGGTTGTGTTTACCGAAGCGACTAGGTCGCCTATATGTCTAAGACGAGTGTTTACTATTTATGCATGTAATGGTAGCTAGTGGTAAAACGTATGAATGCATGCGGTGAGTGCTATGTAGGCTACCAAATAATGCATGATGACATAATGTGAACAATGCTAGTGGAAAGTATAAGATAAATGGCATATGCATGTTAACGTTATAAGAACATGCTAGTTGGAATGTATAATGGCATGTTGGAATGTATGCTAGATGAAATGCATATTGATATAAGATAAAAATGCCAAAAGAATACATGATGAACATGTTATAGAAATGTTAGAAGAATGCATGTGGTTAATGCTGGGAAAATGCAAGTTGACATAGGGAGAATTATATTAATTATCATGTGCATGTGGATATCTATATAATAGATCGAGTGGCATTGAACCTAGTGTTAATAAACATAGGTTGGACACGAATGACATTGAACCTAGTGTTAATAAACATAGGTTGAGAATGAACCTAGAGTCAAGTAAACCTAGGTAAGTGGCATTAAACCTAGAGTCAACTGGATCTAGGATGGAAAGGACATTGGACCTAGATAGGTCGACAGTATAGGGTTGGAGACGGACCCTTGATATGTGAAAATGGATTCCGGAATCCCAGGACTTGTGGAACACCAAGAGTGGTGTGGGGTGTGTGTGACGATTTCGCCGCCCCGGGCTTGAACCATTGTTCGGCGTGTGCGACGATTTCGCCGCCAGATGGTTAAGCCAGCTTGTGGATTATACCGCCGAGCAACTTGAGCGAGTGCTTGGCGTGTGCGACGATTTCGCCGCCGGGGGCCTCAGTTGCGTAGGGCGGGTAGCTGTTGAGCAGCCAGTGCACGGGCTATCCGCAGTTGATTGACTCAAGCCCGAGTCGAGTGGCATAGATGGCTAAGGTAAAGATAACCTTAGGAAGGAATCACCATTGAGCTTAGTGTGACAAGCTAGTAGAGTAAAGAATGGCTAATAATAAAGAATGTCAAGAATAAAAAATTGCAAGTAGTAAAGAAAGGCTAACGCTAAAGAATGGTAAATGATAGGGAGTAAAATCAGTAATCTATTTGCATAGTTGCATGAATTTCATATTGCATTTTGTGAGAAATGTTATCTGTTAGTTGCATAATAACATGATGATATATATCTGTAGATATTTTTGGACTAACATGATTGCAGTGCCTCCGTGGACCTATTGGTCGAGCTTTTCCCTTAGGTGGCCGTTCCCACTGGGAACCATGGAGTTGGTTCTCACCCCAAGTTGTTTTGGGGTGTTACAGGTTTGCAAGTGAGCGGCGCGGCGGCGCGAGGCAAGGACGTAACTCCATAGATAGCGCCCTACCCAGAGACCGAGATAGAGGTACCCCGAGTCGGCATAGCCTAGGGGTGTAGGGGAAGGAAAGAACAAGAATATATCAAACTTGTAATAAATTTGTAATAACTAGATTGTAATTTGGAAGTTGAATGTAATATGTAATTGAAATGTAAAAGCATGTATGTGAATGCTTGTAATAGTTAGCTGTTTATGTTTTTGATACTTCCTTATGCAATCTGTACATTGAATACTGTTCCTGGTTAGAACCCTTGTATTGTATTGATTGCGACGCTTAGGACGTATAGGAGAAACTCTGTCCGTTCGGCGGTCTGTCGGCGTGCCCGAACCCGACCAAATAGGCGGGGCACGGGGCGTGACAGATAAGATGGTATCAGAGCATAAAGTAGAGAATGTGAATGGTTTAGGTGAACCTAGGAGACCCTAGGATAGTAAACCATAGGAGAATAAAGCTCGTGAGAGACGAGGACTTGTGACATTGTGGCGAAAGGTTAATGGATTGGGTTGTATTGTAAACCTCTAAGCCGGATATTAGAGGTAGATTCGATGTGTGGTTTATTCTCAACTGATAATGTTCATGTTGGTGTACGACAACATGAAGCCTAGTGATGAGAATGGACACCCTTGCGTGACTTTCGCCTGATTGGCTTTTGAGCCGGTGTTAGTGGTCTCGTATTCGACCCAAGATGGTCGAGAGCTAATCGAGTTGTCGTGTTTCAAGAAATGATGGCACCGCATAGGCGATATTCATCCAGATCGGCGCGGGAGGGGACAAGTGGTGTCCCGGAGCAAATCAACGCGAGCGGAGACTCAAAGCTTCATGATCAGTTGGCCATACTCGTGGGAGTGATGAGGCAACAAGTCGATGTGGTGCAGCGGTAGCAGGAGGCTGTTATGCGCCAGGAGGAGCGAATGAAAAGACTCAAAGAGACGGTGGATCAGCTGGTGGCTACACCGGCTGCGGCTCGTCAAGGACGGCCGTGAGTCGCGGCGGAGACGTTTCCGTCGGGGTCGGGTGATCCGACTCCTGTTAGTTCGGAGATGGAGGCGGAGAGGGAGCGAGCTTTGGCGGCCCTCATGGCTTTCAGGAAGTTTGATCCGCCTACCTTCGATGGAGAGGATTCAGATCCGTGGATCGTGGAGATGTGGATTGATTCCATGAAAACACTTTTCGAGGATCTGTACACGTTAGAGCGGGACAAGGTAAACCTAATTGTGCACTACTTGAAACAGTCGACGAAGGTGTGGTGGAAAGGCGTTAAGCGAGATCGATCGCCTAGTCTCCCTCCTATGAAATGGGAGGAGTTTCGGGGATTGATATTCTCTGTCTATTTTTACGACAGCGAGAAAAGAGAAAGCTTCGGGAGAGGTTCCGGAAACTGCGGCAAGAAGACCGCTCGGTTAGGCAATACGAGCGGGAGTTCTCCCGTATTGTGAATTTTGTCCCGAACGTGGTGCGGGATGACAAGGATAAAGCTGAATGCTTTGTGTGGGGACTTCGGCTGGATATTTTTGCAGCTGTGCATAATCTCAAGTTGCAGCCTTTTGCCGAAGTATTAGATTGGGCCCTGTGGATATAACAAGGTGATGCATCTGTGCGGGAGGAGCGCGAGGCATATTACAAGGAGAAAGAAAAAGGACGACCAACGAGTGGATCCGGTGGTCAGTAAAGTTCTCGACGGACTTCGATGAGTTCGCGCTCTCGATCCCGAGCTCCGGGGACATACCACATTCGGTCCTCGGCGAGATGTGTTATCTGTGGAGGCCCTCATTTTCCTGGTTAGTCAAGTTCTCTTGTAATTTGAAAGTTGAATGTAATATGTAATTGAAATGAAAAAGCATGTATGTGAATGCTTGTAATAGTTAGTTGTTTATGTTTTTGATACTTCCTTATGCAATCTGTATGTTGAATACTGTTCCTGGTGGAACTCTTGTATTGTATTGATTGCGACGCCTAGGACGTACAGGGAAAACTCTATCCGTTCGGCGGTGTGTCGACGTGCCCGAACCCGACCAAATAGGCGGGGCGCGGGGCGTGACAACCAATCTACAAGCACCAATAACTTATACTTTTAAAAGCATAGGAGCTCAATTTTATATATATAGAGAGAGAGAGAGTTGGGCTAGAATATTATTAATAGTATTTGCCCCCTTTAGCTATCAAGTTTTTAGCCTTTGGATCAATTCCTTTGATCATTTCTATCTATTTGATTAAATATTATAACTTAATCGGGACCACTCAACCCTGAGGGACTAATATCATCCTAACCCTACAATTTTTCATCCAAGGATTAAAAACTTGATAGCAAATAGGGGCAAATACTATCAATAGTATTTCAACCCAACTCTCTCTCTCTCTCTCTCTTTATATATATATATATATATATATATATATATAAGCTCCTATGCTTTCGAAGGTATGGAGGCCTATGTGCTTGTAAATTATTTTCGATGATAGGACATTTGATTCGACAATCGGCTCTATTAGGCATGATATACACTATTAGAACTACTTAGAAACTAAATTTCATAATTTTTTAATTTCTTTTGTCTAGTAAACGAGCAGTCTCAAAATTAACTGCTAAAAGTAAAAATCTCAAAAAAAAATAGTGATAAAAGATTCAAATTTTAAATCAGAAGTATTGATATTGCTCTTGATATTAAGAAGAATTTTCTAGTAAAGTTTCATATAATTTGAATTGTTCTACAGCGTTGAACTTATAAATGTCACATATCGGCCATTAAAATAGTCATTTTTGAGATCCTTTGATCACTTAGTAAATGATGTCAAAAAATTATGAAATTTAGTTTCTAAATAGTTTTAATAGTGTAGATCAGGCCTAATAGAGCAGATCATCGAATCAAATGTCCTCTCATCGAAAATAATTTACAAGCATGGAGGCCTCCGTATCTTCGAAAGCATAAGAGACGAACTCATATATATATATATATATATAGTATAGAGAGAGAGAGAAGAGGAAGAGAGACGAGGACTGAGAGAGAGAGATGGAGACTGAGAGAGAGAGAGGACGACGAGAGAGATGTTGGACTGGGGTACGGGCTACTAGTAGTAGCAAAATTCATTGTTGCTACCAGTTTTTTAGCCTTTGGATCAACTCTTTTAATTATTTTTAACCATTGGATTAAATACAATAACTCAGTGGGGACCACTCAATCCTAGGGGGACCATTCAACTCTAACCTACTAATATCATTCTGACCCTATAATTTTTCATCCAAGGGTTAAAAACTTGATAGCAAAAAGAGCGTTTTACTATTCCAGCCTAATTCTATATATATATATATATATATATATATATATATAGTTGAGCTAGAATACTCACAAAAGCACCAATAGGTTGGTGCTTTTAAGTTTTTAACCTTTGAATGGAGAAATGATTCAACCAACCACCTACTCAACCCTAGGGGCCCACATCATCCTAACCACACATTTCTTAATCCAAGGGCTAAAAAACTAATAGTACCAATAGTTTGGTGCTATTGATAGTATTCCAGCCTAGTTCTCTCTCTTTCTCTCTCTCTCTCTCTCTCTCTCTCTCTATATATATATGCTGGGGCTACTATACTTTTATGAGTATAGACCCCCTTGTACTCATAAATTTTTAACCGTTGATTGATGGAATGTGTGGTTAGGATGATGGTGGTCCCCACTTAGAATGATAATGGTCCCCTAGGGTTGAATGAGTAGTTGGTTGAATAGTATGATCTAACGGGTGGAAATGATCAATGGAATAAATCTAAGGACCGAAAACTTATGAGTATAAGGGAGCCAATACTTATAAAAGTATAGTAGCCAGACTCTCTATATATATATAGAGAGAGAGAGAGAAAGAGTCCGGCTACTATACTCTTATGAGTACGATCGCCTTCGTACTCATAAGTTGTTTTTGATGATAGAGCTTCCGAATCGACGATCTATACCGTTAAACATTATCTAGAGCATTTAAAACTTCTAAAAATCAAATTTTATAATATTTTGATATTATTTACCTTACGATCAAAAGCTCACAAAATTGACAAATTTTAACAGGCGATATGAGATATTTGCTAGTTTAATGATGTAAAAGAATCAGAATAGGTTGGATTTTTGATAGAAAATTCTATTCACTATCTAAATAAAGATGAATAACTCTGGTCTTAAATTGAAGAATCCGATCATCCATTTCCATTTTTAGGATGTCGTTCGATTTTGACCGTTCATTTTATACCCGCTTGATGGAGTTTATAATGATTTCGAAAAATTATGAAATTTATTTTCTAGAAGTTTCGAATACTCTAGATCATGTTTAACGGTGTGGATCATTGATTCGAAAACCCCAACATCGAAAACAACTTATGAGTACAATGGGCTCTATACTCATAAGAGTATAGTGGCCCTACTGTGAATNTCTCTCTCTCTCTCTCTCTCTATATATATATATATATATATATATATATTGAGTCCGGCTACTATACTCTTATGAGTATGATTGCCTTCGTACTCATAAGTCGTTTTCGATAATAGAGCTTCCGAATCGACGATCCATACCGTTAAACATTTTCTAGAACATTTAAAACTTCTAGAAATCAAATTTCATAATTTTTAGACATCATTTACGTTATGATCAAAATCTCACAAAATTGATAATTTTTAACGGCCGGTATGGATACTTGTTAGTTTAACGGTGCAAAAGAATCCGAAGAGGTTGAATTTTTGATAGAAAATTCTATTCACTACCTAGATAAAGATCAATAACTCCGATCTTAAATTGAAGGATCCGATCATTCATTTTTAAGACGTCGTTCGATTTTGACCATTCATTTTATGCCCGCTTGATGGGCATTATTATGATTTCGAAAAATTACGAAATTTATTTTCTAGAAGTTTAAAATACTCTAGATCATATTTAACGGAGTGAATCGTCGATTCGGAAGCTCCATCATCGAAAACAACTTATGAGTACGAAGGACCCAATACTCATAAGAGTATAGTAGTGCTACTATATATATATATATAGTCCAGCTATGGTGCTAGTAAAAGCACCAATCACTTGGTGCTTGTAAGTTTTTTACTGTTAGATTTACTCCACGGATCATTTTCAACCATTAGATTATACTATTTAACCAACCACTCACTCAACCCTATGGGCCCCGCATCATCCTAACCGCATATCTCTTAATCCAATGGCTAAAAATCTACAAGTACTAATGTCTTGGTACTTTTAAAAGCATAGGAGCTCAATTCTATATATATATATATATATATATATATATATATATATATATATATATATATAAATCAGTTACTATTCTTTTAGAAGGACGGAGGCCTTTGTCCCTATAGAATACTGCTTTGCCAAATATAGAAGGTTATAGGATTGGTTGCATGCCAGCATGCTCTTACAGGGCTTGTACATGGAGACATTTTGGCATGAAATTTATGTGAAAATGAGCTCAATCTCTCCATTTCCACTTACTAGCACTTTGCGCAAATTAGTGAAATTCCACTAATGCAATAGAGTTGTGCTTATCCCTTTTCACCTGTAGGACTAGAGAGAGGAAGAGAAAGAAGACAAAATGAAAAGGAAGGAGAAGAATGAGAAAGAAAAGGGATTTTGAGGTTTCGGATTAATCCGATGGCTAGATTGATTTGCACGCGCACACTGCGTTTGTGACGTAAGAAATTTTGTTTTTAGCCATTTGTAATTCCTTTAATTTTTTCTTTTTCCCTTTTCCTTCCCTCTCTCTTTATTGCTGTGAAACAGTAGCAGCTGTAATAGCTGCTGCTGCTGGCCATTCTGTAGCAACATCAGCAGTCAACTCCTGCTGCTGGCTGTGGACAGCAGCAGCAGCCAGGTGTTGTTGCTAGCTAACTTTGCAGTAGCAGCAACAGCAGTCAGCTGCATAGGCAGAGATAAAGAGAGAGGGAGGGAGGTAATTGGTGCAATTCGCGTGTTCGGTGATCAAATCAGTTAGTTGGGGAGTTGAAATTTTACTTTGCTGAAATTGGAGGCAATTGGGGTGAATTTGATATAATTGTAGGTACTAGAATTTTGATCTTCCGTTGAATTTTAGGATTCTCTAAGTTTCGACTCACCTATGGAGTGTTTGTAAGATGTCACCGAGACTCTTGTCACTCCCCGCTAGTTGGGATTACCTCGCATGGATCATTAAGGTAATTTGGATTAATTTTAATCTAAACTCTCCTTTGTTGTTCAAAGCGGTGAATTGATGAATTTTAGTATTCATTTGTTTTGCTAATAGCCTTGTTAACATCGGAGTTTCCTTAGTGGATTCTTTGGAGACTAAGATGAGGAGTGGTGTATTGGAGGTTGATTCTCATCGTTATTGGATTAGCGACCTGAGGTAGGTTCCAAGTCATCGGAAATGAAGAATTTCCTCTATGGCTATTCACATCCACTTGCATATGTATATGGTCATATAGATTGATAAAGGGCTATATTAGCACGGAGTTGAGTGGAAGACTAGATTAATATCTATCACGTGTATATGTGAGTAATGATTTATAGATGAGCACTGAGTCGAGTAGGTATGACATATGTATATATATACGTGTGTGTGTGTGGTTATATACATTGATAGAGATAATATTAGTATGAAATTGAGTAGAGGGTATGGATTTCAGTTCATTCACATATAGATACTAATTTAGGCCATACCGTGTGAATCATATGTCATGCCCCTTGGTTCTTTTTGAAAATCCTTTTTAGAAAAACTAGTAAAAAACATGTAGAATTTTTTTTCTTCTTAAACACCTTTGAGAGCACCCCATGGACACGCACAGACCTGCCACATGGACAAAAGATCCCCTATACAAATGGGCAGAGTCTCTCCTGTACATGCACAGCGTAGCACCTTTATACAAAGTCAACCACACATACAACCACAAAACACAGGCAATCTGATGAGAACAATTGATAATCACATAATAACAATAATCCACACCCATCCATTATTATTCAAACATTAATAGGTAATGAACCAAACTAATTCAACATATACGAAAAGCTGAACTAAATACTGAAATATAAAGGTCTCTACAGACCAACCAGGAACACAGCTACCCAGTATCGTCCTCACGCATCTTCCCGATCCTCCCCGCCCTTGTCACCTAAAAAATGGTTGGCGTGGGTGGTTGAGAACATGTAAATACGTCTCCCCCTCCCAGTAGGTATCGCAAGTCGACAAAGACAAGCTGCACTCACCGGCAAACAAAAAAGATAATCAAGAGTAGTGAATGGGTAAATCGGGTATAGTAGCAATGGAATAACAACTAGCAATAAATGCGAATGTAATCGCTACTGCAAGATAAAGTAGAAATCGACAAACATGCATAATCAACAAATGTACTGGAACAGTAGCAATAATGACTGGAAAGAACTACAACTACCAATCAAAATATAACTATCCACTACTGTAAAGAACAATAGAATACACCAATGCATCAAATGGATGAATAATACCAACAACCAAATCAACTGCCATATTGGTCTAAAGATCTCAGGCTAAGCCATGTCCTGTTCACCCCTTAGCATTTAACCCTAACAATAGTCTGCATAGGGCTCACGGGTTGGAAGTATGACCACCTTTTCAGAAAAGAATACCCTATTGCGGTGGAAGAGATCACTGGTGTACGTGAAGATGCTCACGAGCTGTAGCAATCAATGCAATATGCTCAATGATTAACAATGGCAAATGCCGAATGAGTAACACGCAAATGACCGACCAAATCAGGTCTCTATTTCTGAAGGAAATGTCACCATATCCCTAACTTATAAGGTCTATATAATCAAGTCACCATGTACGAGATTCGAAAGGTCATCATATAACGGATATACAATATCACTATGTAACAAATACGAGCGTCACCATGTCACTGGCCTATAAGGTCATATAATCAAGTCACCATGTACGAGATACGAAAGTCATCATGCAACGGATATACAATATCACTTTGTAACGAATATGAATGTCACCAACCACCGTAATCAAATTATGACAATTAATCATAATCAATATTAATCTACAACTATATCATAATATCATAGATGAGAATAAACTATAGAGTAGACAACAAAAAACAAGTGAGGTGCAAAAGCTCAATAGATAAGCATGAACATACTACTCAAATCAAAGAGGATATGAAAGGAAAGAAATCACCGAGAAGGCGCCGCTAAACCGACTTCGGATCGAAGTACCCACCTCTAACGTATGAAATACCCGGGTCGTTGACCCTCTACAGATGCTTCTTGCTATCACCCAGACCTACGCATAGTACAAAGACATAATTAGCCCTAACCTGCTAATTACCCAAAAACCTAGGACTCTAAACAAGTGCAACCATTGAACAATTGGATTTCCAAAATCCAATTGATAGTCACCGAAAGATCGCCCTATTATCGCACCGGCTCGTCAGAATGTCACCCCAACCCACGAGGTATTCCAAAACAAGTATTCCAAAATGAGACGAGTCTCACATCGCCTGATGATCTTGGGCTATGTGTGTGATTGGACTGACGATGTAACGTATCACTTCCCCGTACAATGTGCCGAGTTCCGTCGAAATGAGCGGAGCGCGAAAAGAAACGACTTGGAATGGGTTCTAAGTGTATTGGAACCTTGGTGTAGAGAATTGGGACCTGGGAGAGTGAAATCTAGAAAATTGGCTAAGTCCCAGAATTTCAGCTCTCGGGGATCGGTCCCTGCGGGGAGAGACTGGTCCCCGTAAGTTGGAAAATTGCCCAACGACTAAGTTCTGAAAATTGTGCTCTCGGGAACCGGTCCCTGGAGGAGAGACCGGTCCCCGTGCGCGTAACCAGCCAAAAAGAGTGAAAATTTAGCTTAGTCCTGAGAGTGGTGCTCTCGGGGACCAGTCCCTGCGGGGAGAGACCAGTCCCCGTAAGCGAGAAATGTCCCCAGCGGCTAAGTCCTGGAAAGCCCACTCTCGGGGACCGGTCCCTGCAGGGAGAGACCAGTCCCCGCATGAGAAAATTGCCCAGTTGGGCTTAGTGGAAAGGTGAAAAGTTGAGGGGCTAAAGTGCTAATGTGACATGAGTGGGGTCTATAGAGGTGAGGGCTTGGGTTGGGGCTCTCATTTCTCAACCCTAACCCTAAAACCTTTCCTTCTCTCTCTAAAACCCTCTTTCTCCCTCTCCTTCTCTCTAGAACTTGGATCAAGGGGAGCTTTGGAGGGGAAAAGCTTGGAGAAGAAGCTTCCCCAAGTTGGAGGCAAGCTTGTGCAAGGCTTTTGGAGGAAAACTTTGGGCTCTAAGGTGAGTTTGTAAAGTTTGAGTTAAGGTTTTGAGTTTGTTTCCTTCTAGTATACTTCTAGGAGATGAATAGAGGTTTTTCCCCCATAGTATCCATGCTAGGGACCTTGAATGGGGAAGATGACAAAGTAAAGGGACCCAAAATTGGGGTTTTGTAATTATGAGGTCGAAACTTGGGATTGATCTCATTCTAACCTAATTGATAGGTTTTCTGACGTGTTGGCGCGCTCGGTTTAGCGATCCGACAAGCATACACGAAGATATTGGCGAAAGAAGCCGTTTTGGTACAGATAGTCGCAGTTTGCGGCGTAGAGCTCTAAAAATCACGAAAATTGGACCACGGCATCCTAGTACCACTAAAAGGTGGGGGGTGCTATCCGAAAATACCGACTCTCTTTCTATGTCTATGTCACTTTATTTGAGCATTTTGTATTGTTGCATTCTACATATAGGGTAGCTTATTATGTGTGCTTGGTTGAATTGCATTTAGATGCTTAAAGAACATATGAATGATAAAACACCATGAGGACTTATATGTGAGAACCCTATGTGCATGTGAATGCGAGAAAAGACTTGGACAATAGTAAATGAGGGTGACATTGACTATAGTGACTTGATTGGCATTGAGAATGGAACGGCTAAACAAAGTTTAACCTAGAGTGGCATCACGACTCATGTGGCTTGAAAATAGTGGTATGTGCATGATAAGGTAAAGACCTATCATTGGCACTGAGGCATTGAGATATGAGACAGGTTGGCTATATTTCCTCAAATTGAGGAATGGATCGTTCTCACATGTATCGGTTCCGATTTGTGAGAGGTCGCTACTCCACAAGCGGTTTACTTCGGAGTGTAGACACCACGGGTAAGAGTGCCCGGCGAAGATCCCTCGGGTGACAGTGCCATGTGCCTTTCCCGGTAGACGGGATGGATCCCTCGGGGGCATTTTCAAATGCTAATCTCGGTAGATGGGACATGTGAGATGTGAGTTTGGGGCGAGCCTTGTGGACCCCGGTTTGATTGGGTAAAAGCCAAGTGAAATGATAAATGGACACGCATGCATAATCATCATGTACTTGATTATCTATCTATCTGTTGACAGCTGTTTTGCAGGCATTGTATTAGTAATTATTTTACATGGTTCGGTATCTATCTTTATTGAATTACATATGCCTGAAATAGACCTAGTGGGCGAATCGGCGTGGTCTGCGGCCGAACCCACTGGAAACTTCGTTCTAGTTCTCATTACCACTAATCTTGTAGATCCGTGCGCGAGCGGGGCGGCGGAGGATCGAGGCAAGGGTATCGCGCCATAGATAGCGGCCTTCGGAGTATAGGCGTACCCTTTGTACATTCAACTTTTGTATGTTGAACTAGTAATGTAAAATGATGTAAACCTTTTATTTTGGGCAAAAGCTAATGTGATGTAAATGTAATGAATGGAAAGTATGAATGTAAATAATGGTTTACTTGTGTTTGATTCAAATGTAATCAAACGACTTGTATGATAAATGTTTAGTTAGTTTCGATGCTTTCACATATGAATTAGTTGTTGTTTGCCCTCGTGCAAACCTTGTATAATTGCATTCATGTTGTTGAATTGCTCGTATTATACATGTTGTTGGAGCCTTGGGCGAACAGGGGACGTGCTGTCCATTCGGCGTCTGTCGGTATGCCCAAACCGACCAAATTGGCGGCCTCGGGGCGTGACAGATAGGGTAGTATCAAAACGAGTGAAAGCAAAAGTCTAGGATAGACTTAGGGACCTTAGGATTGGAGACCTTAAGGACTTAGGAGACGTTTAACGTGAATTTGGGCAACGCGGAAGCTAATTGATTGGGTTATGAAAAGAACTTCTCTAAAAGGACTTAGAGATGGATTCAAGAGATCGTTTGTTTTCTTCTTGAAGTGTTATGTTGGCGGCCGACTACATGACGCCGAGAGTTGAAAATAATGACACTTGTTTGCTTTTGCTTAATCAGGTAGCTATTTGGAACGTGTAAGAGTTACGCGTGTCGAGTAATAACGTGTGTGTTTCGTTTCAGGAGCTAATGTCCCCGAGTCGTTACACGCGTCAATCCGCTCCGGCATTACCTGATGAAGTGCCCGAGCAAGTTGGATCTGATGAAGTTCGAGAGTTGTGGGCCCAAGTAGTGGCTTTGGCCGGGGCTATGCGACAACAAGGGAAGCAGATAGGACGGCTTCATGAGTTGGTGGCTCGATAGGCGGCGGCGGCTGCACCTATACCTCAGGACCCACCCGCACCTGTAGCACCTACTTCGACGGTGGCGGCGGCACCGATGACGGCTATTCTTCCGACGGCTTTGGGTTCTTCGGCTTCTATCCCGGAGGTACTTGAGGCCGAGCAGGAGCGATCATTGGTGGTGTTGACGGCCTTTCGGCGGTTCAACCCTCCGACCTTCCAGGGTGATGTAAAGGACCCTTGGTTAATGGAGGCGTGGCTTTCAGCGATGGAGGCATTGTTCGAGGATATCTACAACCTCGAGAAGGATAAAGTACGCCTGGCGGCTCATTGTTTAGAGGGGTCGGCTCGAGCGTGGTGGACACGAGTAAAGAACGGACGATCTTTGGATCCTACTTCCATAACTTGGGAGGCATTTCGGGAGTTGTTGCTTATGGAGTACTTCCCAGAAAGCGACAAGCAGAAGATCAAGGAGGACTTTCGCAAGTTAAGGCAAGAAGCCGAACGGTGCGGGAGTACAAAAGGGAGTTCTCGCACATGGTCGATTGCGTTTCGGACTTGGTTCATGGAGACCGGGACTGAGCGGAGGTCTTCGAGCGCGGATTGTGGCCAGAAATATTCAAGATCATTCATGCGCTCCGGTTGAAGACCTATGAGGACGTGTTGGATCGCGCGTTATGGGTAGAGTGCGGCAACGCCATTGCGTGCGAGGAACGCCAGGCGTTTGAAAGGGACAAGGACAAGGAGAAGTCCAAGAAGCGACCAGCTGGTGGTTCCACGGGGCAGTCGAGTTCTAAGCGACCCCCTCGGTACCCAAGACCGTAGTGGCGGGGAGGCAGAGGCCAGTCAAGGAGTCAGACGACTTCCTTCCCGCGTGTGATCTGTGGCAGAAATCACAAGTCGAGTGATTATTCTCAGCGTGACGGGAGGTGTTTCCAATGCGGCCAAGCAGGACACATGAGTTGGGATTGCCCGGGCGGCGCGTCACCTGCCCCGTCAACTGCTTCGGCTCAGTATGCTCAATGACAGTTTGCAGGACTGCCACCTACTATGTCGGCTGGGCGCGCTTCAGCACCGCGTCAGCCGGAAAGATCACATGCACCGAGTGGATGGGTTTTCGCCACTCAGGTGGAGGAGCAGCTTGCTGTACTCGACGACATTGTGGCAGGTATTATTCTGATTAATGGCATTAGACCAAGAGCATTGTTTGACACGGGTGCATCACATTCATTCATTGGTGCATCGTTTGCTAAGACTCATGGCATGGAAATAGTGCATAATCATGACTATTGGTGGGTTAACGCACCAGAACATTCGTTTAGAGTTCACGAGGAGTGCTTAGCTTGTTCAGTTTAGATCGGCGATTGGATCATGCCGGCGGACTTGCTAGTACTGAAACAGATGTGGGGATTTGATGTCATCTTGGGAGTTAATTAGCTCTCCAAGTACTATGCCAGCATTGACTGTGATAGTAAGGTGATCACTTTTCGTGAGCCTGGTCAAAAGGAGTTGGTGTATCAAGCGTGCAAAAGCTCGTGCTTCGCGGCGACTGTATCGGCGTCGAGGGCAAGGAAGATGATCAAAGATGGATGTGTGGCCTATTTAGCAACCATGATAGAGGCTCAGAAGTAGCACCCTGAACTTGGAAATATCCGAGTTGCGTGCGAGTTTCCGGATGTGTTTTCGGCGGAGTTACCAGGATTGCCACCGGATCGGGAGATCGAGTTCGTCATTGACTTGATTCCCGGAGCGGCGCCAATCTCGAAGGCTCCGTATAGAATGGCACCTGCGAAGCTTAAAGAGTTGAAAGATCAATTGCAGGACTTGCTCGACAAAGGCTTTGTGAGGCCGAGCGTGTCACCATGGGGAGCACCAGTGCTGTTTGTGAAGAAGAAGGACGGTACACTACGACTCTGCGTTGATTATCGCTAGTTGAATAAAGTGACGGTCAAGAACAAATACCCGTTGCCGAGGATAGATGACCTGTTTAATCAGTTACAAGGGTCGCGGGTATATTCGAAGATAGACCTTCAGCGGGATATCACCAGTTGAAGATCCGGCCGAAGGATGTGCATAAGACGGCGTATCGTACGTGGTATGGCCACTATGAGTTTACGATAATGCCGTTTGGACTTACGAATGCCCCGGCAACGTTCATGGTCCTAATAAATCGGGTCTTTCGACCGCTGTTGGATAAGTGCGTCGTGATGTTTATCGACAACGTGTTGGTGTACTCGCGGAGTGAAGAAGAGCACGAGGAACATTTAAGAACCGTGTTGCAAATACTCCGAAACGAGAAGCTTTATGCTAAATTGAAGAAGTGCAAGTTTTGGCTTTCGGAAGTAACCTTCTTAGGCCATGTGATTTCCAAGAGCGGAGTCTCGGTAGATCCGAGAAAGATTGAGGCGATTAGAGATTGGCCTCGCCCGACGAGTATGGCGGAAGTCCGTAGTTTCATCGAATTGGCGGGCTACTATCAGCGTTTTGTGGAGGGGTTTGCGAAGTTGACTACTCCTCTCACACGCCTAACGCACAAAGGAGTAAGATTTGTGTGGAGCAACGGTTGCGACCAAAGCTTCCAAGAGCTAAAAGAGAAGTTGACCTCGACCCTGGTACTTGCTTTGCCGACACCGGGAGAGAGCTTCGTGGTGTATAGTGATGCTTCCTATAGTTGTCTCGGGTGTGTTCTTATGCAAAATGGGCGAGTCATTGCGTATGCTTCGCGCCAGTTGAAGAACTATGAGAAGAACTACCCGATACATGATCTTGAGTTAGCGGTGGTCATTTTCGCGCTAAAGCTATGGAGGCACTATCTTTATGGTGAGCATTGTGAGATATATACCGATCACAAGAGCCTCAAGTACTTGTTCACCCAGAAGGAGTTAAACATGCGGCAGCGGCGGTGGTTGGAGCTGTTGAAAGATTATGACCTTACTATCCTATACCACCCCGGGAAGGCCAATGTCGTTGCCGATGCGCTAAGCAGGAAGTCAGTTGAGAACTTGGCGACGGCGGTTACGAGTCAACCGTTATTGCATAGAGAAATGCAATAGTTCGGATTGGAGGTGGTGGCGCCGGAGGTTCCGACTATCTTGGCGGCACTAGTGGTTCGACCGACTTTATTGGAGAGAATCGAGGAGCGGCAAGTTGATGATCCATATCTCCAGAAGGTGCGGAGTGACATTAACGGCGGACGCGCCGATGACTTCGGCGTGGGATCCGACGGTGCACTTCGGTTCAGAAACCGGTTGTGTGTGCCTAAGGATGATGACATCCGCAAGATGGTGTTGCAAGAGGCGCATCATTCCCCGTACAGTATACAACCGGGCGGCACTAAGATGTACAGGGATCTGAGGCTACATTATTGGTGGCCGGGTATGAAGAAAGATATTGGGAAGTTTGTGGCGCAGTGTTTGATGTGCCAATAAGTGAAGGCCGAGCGTCGATTTTTTGCGGAGAGGTTGCAGAGCTTACTAATCCCCGTGTAGAAATGGGAGGACATAGCAATAGACTTTGTGGTCGGTCTACCCCGATCGCAAGCCGGACATGATGCTATATGGGTGGTTGTGGACCGTTTGACGAAGTCGGCTTATTTCTTGCCGATCCACACCACGTGGTCTGGAGACAAGTTAGCACAAGTTTACTTAGATGAGGTAGTGAGGTTGCATGGGGTTCCCGTGTCGATTGTATCAGATTGAGACCCCCAGTTCACTTCTCATTTCTGGAAGACCTTGCAGGATGCTCTAAGCACGCAGCTCGATTTCAGTACGGCGTTTCATCCTCAGAGTGATGGCCAGTTAGAGAGGACAATTCAGATACTCGAGGATATGTTGCGAGCGTGTGTACTCGACTATAGAAGAGGGTGGCACGAGTATTTGCTGATGGCGGAGTTCGCTTACAATAACAGTTATCAAGAAAGTATAGCGATGGCGCCGTTTGAGGCATTGTATTGGTGAAAGTGTCGCTCCCCTATCCATTAGAGCGAGGTGGGTGAAAGAGTCACCCTTGGTCCGGACGTGGTGCGAGAAGCGGAAGAGAAAGTCCGTCTTGCTCGCCGAAGGTTGTTGACGGCACAATCGCGGCAACGAAGCTACGTGAATAAGCGCCGGAAGGATTTCGAGTTCGCGGTTGGCGACCGTGTGTTTCTCAAAGTGTCGCCAATGCGCGGGGTTAAGCGGTTTGGCATTAGGGGGAAGCTTAGTCCCCGGTATATTGGCCCGTACTAGAGCGAATCGGGCCCGTGGCGTACAAGTTAGCATTACCGCTGAAGCTTCCGAGAGTGCGCAATGTATAACAACCCAGCCCACTAGCAACAATAACTCGTTGGGCCCAACCACCGGCCCAAAATGCTTAAGCCTAGTTATTGTTACTAGTGTCTAAGTCTCTTATAAACCCAATGACAACCCCATTCCCATCCGATGTGGGATTATTGGGGTGTCACACAACGTGTTTCACATATCGAATCTCCGCAAGTATTTCCAGAACTCCTCACATGTGTTGGAGTATGAGCCGGTAGAGTTACACGAGGATGTAACTTACGAAGAGTTTCCGGTGAGCATTCTTGCTAGAGAGGAGCGGAAGCTACGGAATCAGACTATTCCGTATGTCAAAGTGCAATGGAGTAATCACTCGTGGCGTGAATCCACGTGGGAACTCGAGCAGAAGATGCACGAGGTCTATCCTCACTTGTTCGAGCAAATGAACTAAGGTACGTGTTGAGTTTCGCGGACGAAACTGTTTTTAAGGGGTGGGAAATGTAACGTATCACTTCCCCGTACAATGTACCGAGTTCTGTCGAAATGAGCAGAGCACGGAGTGGAACGAGTTGGAATGGGTTCTAAGTGTATTGGAACCTTAGTGTAGGGATTTAGGACCGAGGAGAGTGAAATCTGGGAAATTGGCTAAGTCCCAGAATTTCAGCTCTCGGGGACCGGTCTCTGGGGGGAAAGACCGATCCCCGTAGGTTGGAAAATTGCCCAACGGCTAAGTTCTGAAAATTGTGCTCTTGGGAACTGGTCCCTGGAGGAGAGATCGGTCCCCGTGCGCGTAACCAGCCAAAAAGAGTGAAAATTTGGCTAAGTTCTGAGAATGGTGCTCTCGGGGACCGGTCCCTACGGGGAGAGACCGGTCCCCGTAAGCGAGAAATGTCCCCAGCGGCTAAGTCCTGAAAAGCCCACTCTCGGGGACCGGTCCCTGCGGGGAGAGACCGGTCCCCGTATGAGAAAATTGCCTAGTTGGGCTGAGTGGAAAGGTGAAAAGTTGAGGGGCTAAAGTGCTAATGTGACATGAGTGGGGTCTATAGAAGTGAGGGCTTGGGTTGGGGCTCTCATTTCTCAACCCTAACCCTAAAACCTTTCCCTCTCTCTCTCTAAAACCCTTTTTCTCCATCTCCTTCTCTCTAGACTTGGATCAAGGGGAGCTCTGGAGGAGAAAAGCTTGGAGAAGAAGCTTCCCCAAGTTGGAGGCAAGCTTGTGCAAGGCTTTTGGAGGAAAACTTTGGGCTCTAAGGTGAGTTTGTAAAGTTTGAGTTAAGGTTTTGAGTTTGTTTCCTTCTAGTATACTTCTAGGAGATGAATAGAGGTTTTTCCCCCATAGTATCCATGCTAGGGATCTTGAATGGGGAAGATGACAAAGTAAAGGGACCCAAAATTAGGGTTTTGTAATTATGAGGTCGAAGCTTGGGATTGATCTCATTCTAACCTAATTGATAGGTTTTCTGACGCGTTGGCGTGTTCGGTTCGGCGATCCGACGAGCGTACGCGAAGATATTGGCGAAAGAAGCCGTTTTGGTACAGATAATTGCAGTTTGCGGCGTAGAGCTCTAAAAATCACGAAAATTGGACCACGGCATCCTAGTACCACTAAAAGGTGGGGGATGCTATCCGAAAATACCGAGTCTCTTTCTATATCTATGTCACTTTACTTGAGCATCTTGTATTGTTGCATTCTGCATATAGGGTAGCTTATTATGTGTGCTTGGTTGAATTGCATTTAGATGCTTAAAGAACATATGAATGATGAAGCACCATGAGGACGTGTATGTGATAACCCTATGTGCATGTGAATGCGAGAAAAGACTTGGACAATAGTAAACAAGGGTGACATTGACTATAGTGACTCGATTGGCATTGAGAATGGAACGGCTAAACAAAATTTAACCTAGAGTGGCATCACAACCTATGTGGCTTGGAAATAGTCGTATGTGCATGATAAGGTAAAGACCTATTATTGGCATTGAAGCATTAAGATATGAGACAGGTTGGCTATATTCCTCAAATTGAGGAATGGATCGTACTCACATGTATCGGTTCCGATTTGTGAGAGGTCACTCCTCCACAAGCGGTGTACTCCGGAGTGTAGACACCACGGGTGAGAGTGCCTGGCGAAGATCCCTTGGGTGACAGTGCCATGTGCCTTCCCCGGTAGACGGGATGGATCCCTCGGGGGCATTTTCAAATGCTAATCCCGGTAGATGGGACATGTGAGATGTGAGTTTGGGGTGAGCCTTGTGGACCACGGTTTGATTGGATAAAAGCCAAGTGAAATAAAAAATGGACACGCATGCATAATCACCATGTACTTGATTATCTATCTATCTGTTGACAGCTGTTTTGCAGGCATTGTATTAGTAATTGCATTAGATGGTTCAGTATCTATCTTTATTGAATTACATATGCCTGAAATAGACCTAGTGGGTGAATCGGCGCGGTCGGCGGCCGAACCCACTGGGAACTTCGTTCTAGTTCTCATTACCACTAACCTTGTAGATCCGTGTGCGAGCGGGGCGGCGGAGGATCAAGGCAAGGGTATCGCGCCGTAGATAGTGGCATTCGGAGTATAGGCGTACCCTTTGTACATTCAACTTTTGTATGTTGAACTAGTAATGTAAAATGATGTAAACCTTTTATTTTGGGCAAAAGCTAATGTGATGTAAATGTAATGAATGGAAAGTATGAATGTAAATAATGGTTTACTTGTGTTTGATTCAAATGTAATCAAACGACTTGTATGATAAATGTTTAGTTAGTTTCGATGCTTTCACATATGAATTAGTTGTTGTTTGCCCTCGTGCAAACCTTGTATAATTGCATTCATGTTGTTGAATTGCTCGTATTATACATGTTGTTGGAGCCTTGGGCGGACAGGGGAGGTGTTGTCCGTTCGGCGTCTGTCAGCGTGCCCGAACCGACCAAATTGGCGGCCTCGGGGCATGACAGACGAGGACATCAGGTTCTTATCGGGGGGAGTTTGTCACACCCTAATAATCCCGCATCGGATATGAATGGGGATGTGATTGGGTATATAAGAGACTTAGACACTAGTAATAATAACTGGACTTAAGCATTTTGGGCTGGTGGTTTGGGCCCAACGAGTTATTGTTGCTAGTGGGCTGGGTCGTTACATTAAAATGCAACACTTATATGATGCTTCTTGAAATGCAACAATCATATTAGTTACTTGACCCTCGACATTAACATGTTGCTACAACACACTAAAACAAAACCAAATCAGGTGAAAGCATACAAGTGAATCCATTCTCATTCCTAGGCATCATATTGTCGGCCGCCCAACATAACCCTTGGAGTAGAGAACAAATATCAACTTGGATTAGTCGCTAATCACCATTAGAGATGTATGAACACTACCTAATCCACATGGCTTTCGCTATAAACCAACTCCACGTCGCTCACGTCCCTAGATTCTTAAGGTTTCTATCCTAAGGGTTTCTAGGTCCATCCTAATCTTTCACTTTTCTAGGTTCTGATATCATTATATCTGTCACGCCTCGGGACCGCCGATTGGTCGGTTCGGGCACGTCAACAGATGCCGGACGGACAGCACCTCCCCTATCCACCCAAGGCTCATCACAAGTATCAATATGTATATAATTTAGCGTAAGCGAAAATATAGATATATATGGCTTGTACGAAGGCAAGCAACAACCAATAAGTAAAAGTGAATCAAGAAGATTACTAGCTGCAGTTTATTTCGTACAAAAGCCCTTTTTACATTGCATATATATTTATAATCGTGTTGGGATTGGGGATAAGGGGAGGGATAACCTCTTATCCCTCCCTTTATACCCAAACGCAAATTTTTTATCCGAGAATAGTAGTTCTCGGATCCCTGAAATAAGCTGGTATAACTATTCCCACCAACACCTTCATTTTCTATATATAACTACCTATTATTTTTTTCATTCCATATTATCTATCCAAACGCTATTTTTCTTATCCCCGGGAATAATCCAATTTTCATCTATCCCTGTAATACCTAGTTCTTGCTTATACCCGAACCAAATGGTTAAAAAAATTGTCTTGAGTTTTTGGTGACCGGTAAAAATTTGAGCGCCCGAGTGGAGAAAGAATAGTCGACCCAAAGGTATCATTTGGTTCGAGGATAAGCAAAAAATTGGTATTCCGGGAATAGGTATAAATTGAGATATAAGCGAGAATTAGATCAATTTTGCGTTTGAATGAAAATTAGGTTATTCCTGAAAATGAGAAAAAGAATTAGATCAATTTTGCGTTTGAATGAAAATTAGGTTATTCCTGAAAATGAGAAAAATAATGTTTAAATTAAGATAGAATAAATAAGAATAAGAATAATATTATTCTTTTCTTTATATTAGAATTTAAAGTTTTGTATTTTATATTTATATTTTAAAATTTAAAATATAAACTTTTAAATTTTAAAAATCAAAATTAAAATTTAAAATTTTAAAATCTCAAATTTATAATTTTAAAAAATTAAAATTTTAAATTTTAAATTTTAAATTTAAGATGAAATTTTAATTTAAAAATACAAAATATCAAATTCTAAATAAAAAAAATTAAAATATCAAAATTTAAAATTTGAAATTAAACAATTTAAATTTTAAATTTTGTAATTTTAAAAATTATAAATGTTAATTTTTAACTTACAAAATGTAAATTTTATAATAAATTAAAAATTCTCTCTCTTTCTCTCTCTTCATAGGTGGAACAAGCTGGGTTATCCCAGCTTATTCCACCTTGGGGTGGGAACACTAGTTCCCACCCCTTAACAGACTATTAAGGAGGGAATTAGTATTCCTACCATTTTTTGTTTGTGTTTAGGGATAAGGATGGAATAAACCCTTTATTCCACCTTTATCACCCAACCAAACATAGCCAAAGTGAATTAGTTGTAGAGATAAACGCCCAAGATCGAAGTAGGTAAAAATGTATGAAGACCCCCTCACCGATATAACGTTTTGAAATGAAACCTCACTTTTTTATTTTCTATTTGAGTGGGACCACCTCAACTTCTTTTTTTTTTTTTGTTTGTGTTTTTGAATATTAATAAAATTATTAATTGTTAGTTAAGTTAATATTTTATCAAATTTAATAACTATATATGTTATTAACTATTGGTTGGTTTAATCTTATTTTCTAAATGTGATTTAATTTATCAAATTTGGTGAAGTCAACCATGCATTTGATAAAATTTTCAAAACTTTTAAGTTAAGTGGTTGACTGTGGTAACAGAGTAATTACTCAGATAAATTTTAATTAATTAAAATAATAAAATAATTAAAGATGTATGATTTTTTAATATATTCGAGTATTAATTCAAATGAAAAATTATTTTCATAATTGAAACAAACTATGTACACAACAAAGGGATCTTTTTTTTGTCATGAGTTATCGAACTTTGCCATAATATTTTTTTTTTTTCAAAATGGGGTTTATTTACAATTATACATTGATTAGTGATTGCATTTAGCAATAAATGCGGCTAATTTGTTACATGTAGTATCATTTTATGAAATGCTGGATATTTCAGTGGCATTCACTAATTTATATCATATTTTATAATTTTAATAGTAAATCGTTGCTAAATTATTAAATATAATGGAATTGAGCTTTTATATGTTTAAAAGTACTAAGTCATTGGTGTTTATAGGTTTTCGGTCTTTGGATTAAGGGATGTGCGGTTAGGATAATAGTGGTCCCCTAGGGTTGAGTGTGTGTCTGATTAAATAGTATAATCTAACTAATGAAAATAGTCAAAAGAATAGATCTAACGGCAGAAAACTTATAAGCATCAAGTACTTGGTGTTTTAAAAGCACCATAGCCGGACTCAATGTAATAGCTATTTATCAAGTAATGTTGTTAATTATATTAATTAGTATAATTTAAATTAATGTTGTGGAGTAGATGCTGCTAACTTATAAATTTTTTGTAGTGTATATGTATTTTTTTTTTTTTTTTTTTTTTTTTTTTTTTTTTTTTTTTTGAGAGATAGGTAGCACGCTACCCGCTTCGTTTATTTTATTTAGAAATAAACTTAGCTGGAAATGTGAATCAACTAGGATTCGAACTTGGGTCTCGAGTACCAACCACCAAGCCTTTTGCTACTTGCTTTAGGGACGGTAGGTTTTTGTAGTGTATATATCTAGGTATACATTTTGCTACTTTTATAGGTACACAGCCATATACTACTAAAAGAATTTACAAGTTCAAAACGTTGAAGAAGAACTAGCCAAATATTCTGATGCTAACTATTAGATATGCAAAGTAGCAAAAGAATGGTGAAAAATATGTTTTTTTTTTTTTTTTTTTTTGAGAGATAGGTAGCACGCTACTTGCTTCGTTTATTTCACTTAAAAGTAAACTTAGTTAGAAATGTGAATCAATTAGGATTCGAACTTGGGACCTCGGGTACCAACCACCAAGCCCTACTTTATCACTTGCTCTATGTCAAATATAAGGAGACACGGTTAAACTCTTGAACTATTTTATGTAGAATCTGAGAAAGTGCACAATCACAAATAAAAATAAAATAACACCACTTGAAATAATAATTATAAAAATAAAGGAGAAGACATCAAGAAGAATTAAAAAAAATATCGTAGAATTAGAAATATTACTAAAACAAAGCAAAAAATATCAAGAAGAATTTTTAAAAAATACTACACAATTAGAAATACTAAAAAAGAAAATGTAATAGAGAAAAGTTCCAGTATATCTATCTCAAATTTTGTACAGATATGATATTTTTTTTCTCTCAAATTTGCTTAGATACAATTCACGACGGTGGCGACAGCTGTGGATGAGAATGGTAAGGAAATTTTCGAGGAAATTTAACTACAATGCAGTAATGGTAAATTAACATAATAGTATCAGAGGGATAAATCACAATGGATGTTGGAGAGGGGAGCTAATGATAATATAGCAGGGAGCATTGCTGTTTAATTAATTTTGGATTAGGATCTAGGCAGTGAAACACGAATCCATCGTATGAAACAGAAAGGTGAGAGGAAATGAAGCAAAGGAGAGGAGAGAGGAAACGACAATTCATTGAGCGAGGAGAGCGAGAGTATATGAAACGATGATGGAGGATGAGGTGGAGGAGGGAGAGTGAGTGGCAACGCATCGGGTGGAGAGAGCCGATTAAAGGGTAAGGAGAAGGGGAGGTTCAGTTCAGTGAAGAGGCATATGGGGGTGAAGAAGAGATTGCCATGCAGCAAAGTTATTGAAAATTCATATTGGCTAATAGACAGATTTTGTTAATTATGTAAATTATAAATATGCCGTATTGTTTTGATGTATTATACGTATAAGAGTGACTCTATCATGTTATGTATCTCATTGAGCTTTTATACACGGTATAAAAATATTTACTATTGATTGGTAAATTTTTAGCTACATCCAAAGTATCTGTAAATCTATCGACTATATCTTTATCTATTATTTTTTCTATTGCATATTTTGACCTTACCACTCTTTGAATTATAGTTTTTTTTTAATTAAAAATTAGATTTTTGAAATAAAAGTATTAGATGGATTGAAAAATGATAAATTCTACGATGTACTTGGTGCATGCATAAATACGTGTTTTTAGGTATTTTAACCGTAGACTCCACCGTACGTACGTAGCGGGAGAGCCATCGAACGAACGACCAAAAGAAACGACTCGTTCGAGCGCTTCCCTCTGCTCCCTCGTTTTTTCCCTCCATTTCAAACCCTAACCCTAGCAAGCTCCACCCCGTTCCCGAACCCCTCGAAAAACCCTAGCAATTCCAATCTCCTCCTCCGCTTCATCTCCTCCCCGTTTCTCCAAATCGTCATCGTTCTCCGAATCCCTTCTTGATCCCTCCGACCCACCAATCTCGTCCCCATTGGACCCGGTGCCCTGAAAACCTCGTCCACGTTCACGGATTTAACCCCGAATCCATCCTCCAATTGGTGGCGAAAATCGTCGATTCGTGACCGGGGGATTGGATATTTTAGGTCAAGGTGGTGCCATGGTGGTTCTTTCTTTGCTTTACTAGAACCAGGGCATTACCAGCTAAGAGTGAAGTTGTGTGTTAGGTCATTTTACGTCGATTTCCCCTCTGGGTTTTAGTAATTGGGATAGGGGATTCTAGAGTTTCCGTTTCTTGTTGCATTGAGTGAGGTGTTGTTTGTGCTGATTGGGTTGGCGGCCTATTTGAAGTATGTTGTGGTGAATGGTGAGCTATAGTGGCTCGCGGGATGATTGATGGACTTTTAAGTGATGGGATAGAGTAATTTGTAGTTGGTTTTGAGTGTCGAATTCACTGAATTGTGTGTTGAGCTTTTGTTGATTAAATGGTGGTTGTGGAATGAGCAAGGGGAGAGTGGTCGGTGTTGGAAGAGAGATGAAGTGGATATGAGTAGGTTGTCATTTAGGCCTCGTCCTCTCGACATCAACAAGAAGCTCCCAATAGTTAAATCCATCAGAGAGTTTGAGGATGACGATGCACCAACCACCGGAGCTTCCACGCGCAACTCGCACCTGCTGCGGGCTGCGGCAGAAGCTGATAACGAGGTAAAGATGATCACTCCTTGGCATTTTCGATTTGAATTGTGTTGTTTGAAAAAGGCACGGAATGCATGTTTAGCACCACTTTTGCTACTGTAGTTTGATGCAACCACCTCTTTGTGAAGCGCAACAAAAAAGTGTGGAGCTCTTGTTGTAGTGTGAATCTGAAATGAGATTCTGAGCTGAAAAGCATAAGTTCCGATTCATTTTCTGTTGCAGAAATAGTGTATTACAGTATAGAGCTTCTTGCCTTCTTCTAATAGCACTACTCAAGCACCACATAATTGCCTTTTGCTGCATGGGGAAACCGAAATGATATTCTGAGGCCAAAAAACATAAGCTCCAATTTGGAGCTTTTATTTCTGCTACAAAGATAACGGATTACATTATAATGCTTCTTGCCTTCTCCTAATAGCTCTACTCAAACATCGTATAGTTGATCAACACTAAACCATAAAACAGGTAACATATTGCCTGCACCCTATGTATCCATAGATTCCATACACCTTATGCATGGCGTACTAATATTTGATGACCATGTTTTAGAATCAAAATCTAATTCAATAAATGTGATCTATAGTATTTAAAGAGTCTATGCATAAAAATCACATATTTTGATCATATAGGAATCAAGAAGTCCTAAAAATCAACAATAGAAAAAGGTCAATTGTTTGATTTTATAGGAAATTGATGTATAAAATATATAATATTGATATGTAGGCCTTTCAAATGTCACATAACTTATCCAATGGATTAGATCCTAATTTTGAGGCCTCCATCACAGAGTTTTGAGGAGTGTGGTGTATGGGATGTACTTATACCCCCGCATGCAGGCAATAATTGCTCCTACAACAGGGCTAAACAGGCCTTTGGCTAGGTCCATTTTGTTAGTTAGAGCTTCTACAAATGCACTGTTTAAGTAGAACTATTTGAAGATGCCCAAGCTATTTTTATAAAATGGCTAGAGCAGTAGAAGTTCTAAGTCATTTGAACTTCCTGCCACATGAAAAGTCTTAGACTTTTTGTTGCGCAAATGCCTGGCTATTACTTCCCACTACAGAAGCTGTTCTAGAAGTTGGGCTAGACAGGGGCTAAGAAGCTAGATCTAAAACTAGGTTTTTAATTAATGAGTTCCATCTTATATAAAGAGAATAATGTGATACACTATCTTTTGATAGAATCAACTAATTGGCATCGATACTTCTGCTTTTCTAGGTGCATAGAGTTCCTGCAAAGAAAAGCTCAAGTGAAATTCCTACCCCGCAATTCAGTGTTGTGGATACATATGAAAGAGATTATGCTCGCACCTTTGCACAACCTACATCGTATTTGCGTGGAAGAGGAGGTTTGTTTAACCATTTCACTTTGTTAGTACTGTAATTAAATAATGCTTCGTCTGAGCATTCATTACTTTCTGCAGCCAGAGCTGAGATTGGCGAATTTGTTGAGTATGATATGGACAATGAGGATGAGGATTGGCTTGAAGAGTTTAACCATGAGCGGAAGATTCTTACGGCTGAAAAGTAAAAAGATTTTGTCTCAGCCTAAGCAGCCTTTTTTTTAATTATTATTATAATTTTATACATCTCTTTCTGATTATTTAGTGAAATGTCATTAGCTTTCTTGATGTAAGGGAAGCTATACATGATGGGCAGTGCAGTGCAATTTTTGAGAAATTTATTTTGTGAGTTTTTGGACTTATGTTGGTTAAATGCTTTCTTTCTATAGTTTGGTGTCTCCAAGTCTTTTCCTGGTCAGCTTGGTTTAACAATAGTCTGTTGTGTGATACAAAACTGTAGCTAGCCTTTTCTATAATGAACTGCTGCATGTTCAAGGCTTCTTGTTAGAGTTAGTCTTTGAATTGTTCATTTAAAATGTCTCACTTATTTATGTGGCTTGCAAGTGGGAAACTTTCTTGTATTGCAAGTGGTAAATTAAATTGTGTAAACACTTCACTGGAAGCCTTTTTATGCTAATTTTTCTAATTTTTACCTTGATAGTCTTCAAGAACCTTTATAACTACAGTGCTTATAGAAAGCAACTAGTATTTACATTAGACTTCTTTGAGCAGCTTCCTCTTTCATGCATAGAATGTAATGAAACCAGTAATAGAATATGTTAGATGCAAGAATCTAGCTATATGCTTAAATCAATTTGTGGCTAGACAAACCCCCAAAAGATAGGCTCTAAGGATTCATCAGCAAGCTACTATTAATAATTTTGGAAAGTGTTCATGCCTTTTATTTTGTAATCGATTTTCTTTTTTTCTTTTTTCTTTTTTACCAATCTTTGTGTAAACAATAATACTCCCTTGATCTTTATTCATGGGATAATTGATTAATGAAAGGGTCTTCCTAGCTATATGGTGAATGATAAATTTGTAGGCAATGGCATGGTACTAATGATAGTTTCTAATTCTATTCGAACAATTCTATTATTCCCTTTGTACTGTAGTTTGTATATAAATCAACCGAATCCATGATCCATTTTACTGGATGCGCTTGTTTTTGTTGCGTTTTGTAACATTAGTGCTTATGCAATATGTTCATTTCGTGGTCACACGATGCTGGCACAGCTGCATATGGTCAAGTATGTGTGCAACATATAGTGATTCTTATGAGAATTTTGGAAGGAACAGTGCTCAGAAAAGTGTGTAGTAGGTACATAATGACAAAGAGGATTGATAACAAATGGGAAGCACCGCAGTGGGTGCTATGAACTCAAGATGGGCTTTGCATATCTGTTACTAATTCATTTTTTCGTAGTAGTTCAATTTTAATCTTCACAATGTTAGCGATATATCTCATGTTAAATTCATGCTAGAATCAAAATTTTATGAACTGAAAATTATAAAGGTCAAAATCATATGAAGCTGAGAATATGAATGATTAGATACTGGAAAGATTTCATAATTTCATATAGTAGAAAGCAACATAACTTTCCAATCATTTTTCCTCTCCCTTTCTCACATTTGAACTTGTGTGACAAGTTAAAACTCCCTTTCTACGAACATGTGCAAGCATGCAATGATGTGCTTGTCAGCAACAAGCACTGTGCTGATTTGACTCTGGTTGGTACGTGCTGAAGTAAAGTTCTTTAATTAACAATAAGCTAGCTACATTTGGTGATATGTGCATTTGTTGTCGGAATCCTTCTACGTAATATATCGTAGTACTTTTCTAATTTCTTGCTTTAGTTGCCACTTTTTATTTTCTAAAATTGGAAGCTAATAATATGAGATTGGTAGAAGTCAGCAATCATAACCTCTTAGCTGACAATTTAATTTGACTATTGTATTTTCTTTATAATATCACTAATATTAAAGCTAGTTCTTCGCAATCGTGGTTAGTGCATTCGAAGTCTTCTTTTGATTACGAAAATTAATTTGAGGCTGTTAGGTTTATATTTTTGCAGGTATCCTTTTGTACTTGATGATTATAAGTGTACATCTGTTTTTATCCAGATTTGAGGCCCTTCTGTTCAAATTGGAAGTTTTGGATCATAAAACTCGAGAAAGAGCAGGAGTCATTACTCCCACTCTTGGGTCACCTATTCCAGTCTTTTTGCAGCTTAATTCTGCTATAGAGGTGAAGATGAACCTTTCTTTTCCCCCTCTTTCTTTTGAGGATTATAATAACACTTGATAAATTTCTCATTCTTCTAGCTTCGTAACTTCACGCTAGTCATGGTGTCGATACATTTAGTATATTATGCTCCATATGGTTCTTTACCTAGGACTCTATGTTGCTATTAAGTATGAACCGTGATATAATGGCCATGTGTTCAATTCATTTTACTTATTCATTTATTCAAGTTCATATGTTTCGATTTATGGTCGGATACTTGATAACGGTATTCTCATTATGTATGAGAATTATTACTTGCTCCATGTTGTGGCCTTTTGTTTTAAGTTTGGCAAAATATCTAATTTGCATAATTGATTGGCTTTAACAATACTCTTCAACAGTTTGTCCTTTAGGAGTTGAACTGTTTTATGGTCATTAGTTAACATGTTATTTCAAGGATTTAAGTGCCGTGGCACGGGGTCATGCTAGAAACTTGCCGGCACGGTACGGTACGGTGCGTGCTGGGCTGTGCAGATGCGTGTAGGTCACAAAAAATATCTGTGTGCCGATACGTAATGGCATGAAATATTTATTTTCTTTAGCAACGAAATATGTCAATTATTTATTATGTATTTTAATCAAATCTTTTGAACTTTATTGAGAAAATTCCTTACTAATTTCAAGAATAGAGGGTTTTGAGTTGTGCCATCGGCACGGGGGCTATATCGTGCCGATATTTTGTTGGCACGATACGGCACGGTGGATACGGCCCGTGTCGATGGGCACTTTAATCCTTGTGTTATTTATATCCTGCCCTTTCTTAGATACTTGGAGATGAGTCTTTTATTGATCCAATCAATAGTTAATGCAAATTATATTAATTTGGCTATGTTGATTTGCAAATATGTACAATCAGCTAAGATTCTTTTGGTAAATCACCTCTGCTTATTATATGATGCTAAATCGTTACATAGTAAGAATGTGTCAATTACTTGGGACTGAATCTTAAACTGTAAAGACTTAATTGGTTAGTATAAGTGTTATTGCACTATGTGTTATTGCATCGGAAAAGCCCTTAACCCTTTTAATCATCCTCTTATAATTTTGTTAGTGTTAGAAAAGTCCTGTAATTCTTTTAATCATCCTTCTAATTGCCTTTTTCTCCCCAGGCATTGCAGTCCTTATCTGTACGATATGCAGTTTTTCGGTCTGTACATAACTACTGGAAAGCAAAGGTATGCTTCATTTGTGTAAGATGATTCTTATATATATATATATATATATGCACACACATATATATATACATATGTGTTATATATATATATATATAGAGAGAGAGAGAGAGAGAGAGAGAGAGAGAGAGAGAGAGAGGCTTGTGTGCTTTTAGAAGTACAGTGGCTTTCGTGCTATCAAGTTGTTTTCGATGTTGGGACTTCTGAATCAACGATCGGCCCTGTTAGACTTGATCTAGGGTATTTAAGTACCTAGAAAATAATTTTTGCTATTTTTTGATATCAATTACCTAGTGTTTGAAGAGGCCCAAAATCAACAATTTTAATAATTGTGGTGAGCGGTTTGCAAGTTTAATGGTGTAGAAATATTAAAATCCCGTAAAATTTTGATAAAAAATTCTTTATACTATATAAAACGAGATCAATATCTTTGGTCTAAAATTTTAGTGTTACATCATCAGTTTTTGTGAGATTTTTATTTTCAGCTGTTGATTTTGAGCCCTTTCGATCACTAAGCAAATGTTTTTGAAAAATTATGAAATTTATTTTCTTAGGTACTTCAAATACTCTATATTAAGTCTAATGGAGACGATCGCCGATTCGAAGCGAGATCGCGAAAACAACTGATAGCACGGCAGGTACGTTCTTCTAAAAAGCACAAGCGGATTCATGTATATACTATACTATATATATATAATTATATATATATATATAATATATATATTTGTATGTATATGTATATTGTATACGTATGATGTATATCCTGTAATGTATATATATATGTATATATGTATGTGTAAGTATAATATGTATATTTATATGTATGCTGTATAAATATTTGTATATGCGTATATATATATGTTATCATTACTATATGTAGGTCTTGTGTGCTATTGAGCATGAGGCTTCCATTGCGTCTTAGTTGTTTCTGATGATGAATACTTCCGAATTCGACTCGACTCGGCTTTTCATTAGACCTTGCTGATCTAGCTATTTGAAGTATTCTAGAAAATAAACTTTTTTGCGGTTTTTGGATATCTATTTACGTAGCGATCTGCAAAGGGATTTTCTAAATCATACAGTCTTTAATAATCTAAAAACTTCACAAAAAGTGGATGATATAGCACTAAAATTTTCAATAGATATATTGATCTTGAGTAAATAGTACAAAAAATTTTCTATCAAATTTCATCTGATTGATTAACTTCACACCGTTAAACTTGTCAATCAATACGACTTATACTCAATCATTTAAAATTGTTGATTATTGAACCCTTTCGCATTGCTAGGTATATGATATCGAAAGCCCGCAAATTTATTTCTAGAATACCTCAAATATGCTAATTAAGTCTAACGGAAGCCGATCGTCGATCGAAGCTCCATCATCGAAAATGGCTTAGGGAGCATCGGAGGCCTCCCATGCTCCTAATAGCACAACAAGACCTTACTACTATATATATATATAGAGAGAGAGAGAGAGAGAGAGAGAGAGAGAGAGAGAGATTTTTACTAGAATACTATTGGTAGTAAACGACTCGATTTACTACCAACTTACTTTTGATGATAGAGCTTCTAAATCGATGATCGGTACCGTTGAACGTGATCTAGAGTCTAGACCATTTAAATTATATGAAAATTAAATCAAGTTTTATGCTTTTTCGATATTGTTCTCTTGTCTATAAAGTGTACATAAAATGAATGATTGAAAATGAATATCTTCAAAAAGTGATAATACAATTTTTATATTCAAAATCTAGAGTCTAGATTTTGTTTTAAATAGTTTTAAAAATTTTTAATAAAAATTTAGCTGATTTAAAAAAATTTTAATAAAAATTTGGCTGATTTGGACTCTTCTATACCGTTAATAAGCAAACGCATAGTAGGTCATTAAATTTACAAACTTTGTGATGCTTTGATCGTTCGGTTGGTGATGTTGAAAAAGCTTGAAATTCGATTTTTAGATAGTTTAAATGGTTTAGATCATGTTCAACAGTGCTAATCGTCGATTTGGAAGCTCTATCTTCGAAAACAAATCAGTAGTAAACCAAGCTGTTTACTACCAACGGTATTCTAGTAAAGCTCTCTCTCTTTCTCTCTCTCCATGTATATATATATTATGTATATGTACATATATGTATATATACGTATATGTACATATGTGTATTTGTACATATATGTTTATATATATATATATATATATATGTGTGTGTGTGTGTGTGTGTGTGTGTACATGTATATATGTATATATACATATATACATATACATATACATATATACACATACATATATACATATACACATACATATATACGCATACATATATACACATACATATACACATATACACATACATATATACATATACATATATACATATACATATACACATATACACATAGGCTAAATTACATAAAACCTCCTTGTCAATACATTTTTTTTCACTTTTTTTCGCTGTCATTTAAAAACCTATACTTTGCCCTCTTGAAAAAATGAGAAATGTTCACTTTGGCCCCCTCTCCCCCGCAGTATTCTGTTAGGGTTTTGTTTATATCCTATTATTATATATTTTTTATACCCAAAATACCCTCAGCTTCCTCCTTGCCGCCTCTTTCCTCGCCACCCATGCCGCTTTGCCCTACTCCGCCACCTCGCCTTTCTCCGTCGCCTCGCCCTCGTCTTCGTCCTCGTCCTCGTCCTCGTCCACCCCTCCATCTGCGCCCACACATATGCTCTCGAGCTCCTTCGCCGTCTTGCCCTCGCCCTCGTCCACCTCTCTGTCTATGTCCACCTCGATCTTCTCCCTATCATTGCCGAAATGGAGGGGTGACGAGGGTGCAGGAGGAGTAGGGGAGCAGGTGAAGGAAATGGAGTCGTTGCTGCGGTTGAGCGAGGCGCAAAGAACAGAAGAGGAGGCGACGACCGAGCAAGATTGGGGAGAAGATCGGCATGGTGATAAGCAATTTGGTCATTTTATCATCACAGTTAACGCCGTACCCCTCTATGAACATTTTTTATTTTTCAAGGGTGCAAAGTGTAGGCTTTTAAATAACAATGAGGGAAAGTAAAAAAGGGTATTGATAGGGGGGTTTTTTGTAATTTAGCCATATATATATATACATATATACATATACATATACATATACATATATGTGTATATATACTTATATATGTGTATATACATATATATGTATATACATATAGAGTGAGCCGGTATGATTCTGGAAGCACGGAGCCTTTCGTGCTTCCAAGTCGTTTTCGATGTTGGGACTTTCGAATTGACCATCAGCTCCGTTAAACTTGATCTAGAGTATTTGAATTTTGAAGTACCTAGAAAATAAATTTTGTGATTTTTCGATATCATTTGCCTAGTGATCGAAGGGGCTCAAAATCAATAATTTTAATAGCCGTGGTGAGCCGTTTGCAAGTTTAACGGTGTAGAAATATCCAAATCACGTGAAATTTTGATAGAAAATTCTTTATACTATATAAAACAAGATCAATATTTTTGATCTAAAATTTTAATGTCATATCATCATATTTTTGTAAGATTTTTATTTTCAGCCGTTGATTTTGAGCCACTTCGATCACTAGGCAATGATATAAAAAAATCGCAAAATTTATTTTCTAGATACTTAAAATACTCTAGACCAAGTCTAACGGAGCTGATCGTCGATTCGAAAGTCCCAACATTGAAAACGACTTGGAAGCACGGAGTGCTCCGTGCTTCCAAAAGCATACCAGAGGCACTCTATACATATATATGTATATATATAGAGAGAGAAGTTTAAAACTTTTTTGGTCTAATCAAGCATGTTTTTCTATCATTTATCAGCGGGAGCGGTGGCAGAAACCTATTCTTCGACGGTTACAGGTAATTATTAGTGGTTTCCGTAATTGTGACATTTCCAGAATTTGGAATAGTTCTATATATAAGGTATAATAGGACTAAACATCTTAACCTAGCTATAACATTTTGGGCGGTGGCTACGCTTAAAAGCTAAGAGGGTTAAGCTTGTTAGGGTTAGAGTAGTTCTAGGATGGGTTTAGGATGGATGACCTCTCGAGAAGCGGGGGCGTCACAATAATTCTCACTGAAAGCATTATTGAGTATGTTAGTAATTATTATCCGTTCTTTCTTTGGTTTTTATGGCAATTATATTAGACGCAAGATGCTATACTTTGTTTTAGCGCTTTTCTCAGGTAGCTTCACGTTGTCCCTTTGATCCGTCAATGTGGTTATTCGTTAATTACGTAATTAACTAAATAGCTTATAAGTAAACTGCCAACATATTTTGTACGCTTTCGATGGTCTTCTTCCGTGGACTCTGGTATTCTTCCAACCAAAGTAACTAATAAATCCAATAGTTAATCGTAAATTTTGTTATTGATTATATTGCCCTCCTAGTCCACTGAAATCTGTTGCAAACTGTATATTATTTTGTCTACATTTTCGTTATTCCTGCTTGTTTTGAAAGAGTAAATTTCTATACATTCTCTGCAGCCTCCTCCGCCAGTGAATGATACAAATCCCTACAATGTGTTTAGACCGAGGGAAAAGGCTCCTCGTCTTCACACAAGAAGGGTGAGAGCAACATATTAAATATTACTACTTACATTTGTACGAAGTACTATAATTATCTATACTCTTCTTTTCTCAGATGCAAAGGAGAGAAAACAATGCCCAATCCTTTGAGAAGCTTCGTCTGGTAAAGTTTATTGCTCCCTATTTTGTTACATGTATTATGTTGTTTGCTTTTCATACTTCTAAAAGCAGTTGCTTGCATGCGTTCTTAGGGCAACGAGTTTTCCAGACAATTACTTTGGTTGTATGATTTTGTTTTTGTGCCATTGTCTCCTTACCCTTATCTTATCCCACTTCGTGCAAGGGGATTCCCAAATGACTCATTCAGCTGGATGCCACTAAATTGGAGCTTTTGTTTAGGGGCCCAGGATATAGTCCTTTTTCTTTTTTTTCTCCAAACAACATGTATAAACACTAAATTGGATCTTTTTTTTTTTTTGCAAGCAACACAGATGAGCACTAATTGGACCATTTTCTGCCTAGCAACACATATGAACTATAAATTGGACCCTTTCTGGCCAAGCGCCATCCCTTTCAGATGAGGTGTTTGGCAAAATCCTACTTGACTAAACCAGAACTAAAGGTACAGTGAGGATGTGCAGAGACTCCAATTGTAAAACATTTGAAATATGCCCCTTAACTTTATTTTTCTATAATTAGCATCCAGTACTTTTTTTTTTCAGTTATTTTAGTCAATTGGAATAGGGTTCCATTAAACATTAATACGGTCGAATTTCATAGTTCTAACTACTTTTTGGCTACATGAAGTGTGGATTTTATTGTTAATAAAATAACAATAGCTAATGGAATCATTAACTTTTATGAAATCCCAATTCAATTGACCAAAATAACTCAAATCAAAACAAATGAAAATGAGGGGATGCCGATTAAATATAGTATTAATAGTAATAAAGTTCAAGGGCTTATTTCGGAATGATCTACAGTGACAGGGTTACTGGCATGCTGTTTGGCTATTCTTATTCCACAGCCTCGTTGTTTATGGCCGTAACTCTAAATTATGGAAAATGGATTGTTTACACACTGTACTGTTGATCGAAGTTGTAAGTTTTGGTCGGACCTTATTTTGTTTTGCCTATACCCTGAAGCTTGGGCAGTTTCATATCAAGATTGGCAGAAATTAATGTTTCAGACTTTCAGCCAATCGGTAAACCTTAATTTGAAAGACTTGGCTTTTTCTTTGTACGCCTACTTGTTGATTGTTTGACAAGAATTTTTTCTCTTGATTGCTATTTATCGGGAATTGGTAGTTCGGAATAAAATCTGGAATTTTGCAGTACGTAATTTATTTAATATAAAATCTCTTTTGAAATTTGCATCAGGTTAGGCGTAGCTTGGGCCAGGCAAAGACACTATTGGAGGCTCTGATTAAGGTTCTTTCACAAAGCAAAGTCTAATCAACTACGAGAAGTTGTTTTTCATTTTGAATTATTTTAAATGTTGAAAAGCTGTGTTTTCTGCTACTAAGAAAGCTTTTATGTGCAGAGAGAAGAAAAGAAGCGAGATATATTGGAGTGCGAGGTCAGCCTTCAACGTATACAAATGAAATATAAGGTACTTGGTAAAACTTCTTCTTAGCACTAGTTTCTTTTTGGGAGCCTTAAGTTTATTTATCCTGCTATTGTGCATGACAAAGGTCTACTGAATTACAAGAAACAATAAAGACTCCCAAGTGGTTTCTCTGTAATTCTTTATACTCTATTAATCTACATAGACAGGTATACTTACGTATGACTTAAAAAAGGAGAAGTTCCATATATGGTTTTTCTTCCTCCTGGATTTTGTTTTGTGTTGGGGGTTGCAAAATTGCTGGTAGTTTCATATTTTTTGCCATTGTGAGAAAACAACTATTGATGTTTGTATACAATCATCTTGTTTGTTGTTCATACAATATCTTGTTGTTTATGTAGTGTCAACATGTTTAACTACTACTTCCCTTTTTCTTTGTTTTATTAATGCAGAGTTTTAACCGAAACAAAATTTGGGATTTATTGATAATGGTGTGGGCAGATTTCCACTTGATACTGATAGTAACATTTTCATCAATATTATAAAACACCAAAAAAAAAAAAAAATAGTGACTAATGTACTACTGTTTAATGGTTTGATTTCCCCATATACATATTTTTATTCCATATATCAAAACCTCTTTGGTCAGAATTCCTTGAAGGCCATTAAAGAAGTCCTAGAGACCGAAGATACCCTCAATCGGTGGGGCGTACATAACAGGGGCATTCTTAAACCGCAAAGCCTTGAATCCCTTGCTCCAAAAGGAGTAGAAGATATAGTGTCAGGCTTTTCTTTTTATGTTTGCAAACACATATTTGCTATTTATTGTTGTTTAATGCTGGATTAGATAGTCGCATGCAGTATCTGTCATTGGCTATCGCAACCTACTCAAGCACATTTCTAGCTCGGTCATAGCCTTTCTAAAGTTCTAATTGTTTGGTATATATTTATTTGACTAAATTACAGAAAACCTCTTTATAGATACCCGCTTTTACATTTTCCCTCCCTAACTTTCAAAAACCTATATTTTACCCCCGCAACATTTCAAGTTGTTATATTTAGTCTCCCTCCGTCAAGGTTCTATCATTTTTTTCATCCATTTCTTATAATTTATACTGAAAATACCCTTCAAAATAATAGAAATATATTAATTATTTTTTATATAAGTAAGGGCAATTTGGTCATTTTGCCCTCACCATTAACGCTGTACCCTCTAAAAACATTTCTGAAATTTTAAGGGAGCAAAATATAGGTTTTTAAAAGTCAGGGAGGGAAAGTAAAAAAAGGGGTATTCACACGGTTTTTGTTTTGTAATTTAGCCTATTCATTTTCTATATACTGTTTTGCTCACAGCTAATTGCTAGTGGTTTCTCATTCTTGCATTTGGATGACACCATTCTTTATGCTATATGAAGCATGGGGCACAGCTTGTTGAAGACGGAACTGCATTAGTAGGCTCCCAATCAGATTCAAGCGATGAAGACGAGTATATGGATTCTGAGGATGCAACAAATGAACGAACGAATGATTGGCCTTCGAATACTCAATCGAGATTGCAAAATCTAAAGCTAAGGGTGATTCCCCCACAGCGGGTAAAGCATGAGTTGAAACAAGAACCTCTGCCTAATGGTTGGCTACGCAAGAGGGTATGCTATATTTCTTCCTTTCTTTGTTTTTCGGTTGCATGGGAACAAAATATTTAGGGCCTGTCTGAATATTGGAATAAGATATCCAATGATAACTTATTCTAAAGAATTTTGTGTGATTGAAAGCTAGGTTTTTAGTTTTTTGCTCTGTGATCTTGGCATCCATGATTGGTAGGATAGCAGATTTATCTTATTCCAAAAAGATGACTTGAAGGGGGAATATGATATTGATGCTAGACATTTGATCATATTCCTTATCTACCAAATACTACATGCCTCGTGAGTAAATTGAATGGATATACTGGATACGATGTTCATGCATCCAAATAAAGCCTTAAGCGACGTCGACTAAATGGATAACCAGGGAGAATATGCAAAAAGGAAAAAAGAAAAAAATAAATTCAAACTACCATATTCTATTTTGGGCGTACTCATCAAGATCCAAGCTGGTCACCTCTTTAGTGGGACATGGAATCCTAAAATAATAATGAAAGTAAATGATATTTTACTGTCCTTGCGTAAAGTCCGCATATCACATCATATAGTCCTCCTATCCATGTAGGCGTTATAATGGATTAGTTTTTTCTGGCATCCATTCTAAATGTTCTCTCCCATGTATCTCTTTTTGCTTACTCTAGTTGGTTGATGAGAGGCATGAGAAGGTGCCTCAGGAGGATCTAGTATTCCCATTATTTTGTTTTTTTTTTTGAGAGGGAATATACCTTTTGTTAATTATCAACGGAAACTTGTAGCCATAAAGTTTTCTCTTGTCATTCCCATGTATTTTGATCTTGTTTTCTAACTTCTAATAGGTCCGACGAGAACTTCAACATTTTTTTTACTTGTTTCTTTGTTTTCTCTGTTCTAGGTTAACTTCTACAATTTAAACATCTTTTTTGGGTCATGTCTTCAATTGATTCAGGAGGCACAAGAGCCAGTTATGCTGTTCACGAGGCCGTTGGATATAGAGAAGCTCGCTGCTACAGGCATCAGCGCGCCAGTGGGTCCGCCTGTTGAAGATGGTTCGGCCCCTACCCTGCGGTTTCACGGAAGAATTGGGCGAGGAGGGCGCATCATCTTCGATCGGTTTAACCCGCTTCTTCGGTCTTAGCAGTTAATTTGTCCCCAAAACTGCTTGTTGCTCAAAAGTTCTTCTCCTGCTGCTTGGTGATTCGGCAATGGAGATCAAAGTCGAAGAGCTGCCGTTTAACTGTTAGACAGCAGCTCGATTCGCCAAAAGAGAGAATGCGAGCTTTTAGAGACAGCTGGTTATATGAGGAAAAGCTGATTCATTAAATAGGAAAAAGCCGAAAGGGGTGTGGGGTATTTTTTTGGGAATTGTCATTAACATGTTATGGGTTAATCTCTTTCTGATCTCTCCCACCCTTGTACAATTATTCACAATTGCATTTGAAAAGGCTAGGGCATTGTTTCCCCCCCAATTCTTGTGTTCAATTCTGAGTAGTAAAGGTGCCTATGGGATTTCATGTATCTTGTCCCTTGCTCATTACTTAGAAGGGAATAGAAGATTTTGCAAAACTAGTACAGATCAATGGTCCCTCTACTTCCAATGTCTTCCATGAGCATTACCTTTTTTTTTTTTTTTTTTTTTTTTTTTAAAAGAAACCATTCTTCTTTAATTCGGGCATTTATTTCGCTACCACCTTCTATCTTTTCAGAACTTCGTCTATTTTCCAATAGACTTGCTATTAGATGTAATTGTAATTTTAATTTATAACTAAACAACTGTCTCGTGGCACATTTTAAATTTGTCTTTAGTTTTTAATCTAAATTTTAACTCCGTATTGAACGGCTGATTTACAAGGGGGCTTCGCTCAAGAGCTCTTAAGCCTTACAATTGCAAAAGTGAGAGAGTAACGGGCTCAAAGCCAGACACCTTGGACTTACTGGGTTCTAAGCAAGGTGTCAATTAGCTGCTTTTCGAAATTGGAGATACTTGAAAATTCATAAATAGCTTGTTTAGTTTTGCTGTAGGATGTAGTGTTATATAACTAAATGTTACATCACTAATAACAAAACTGGACGTATCAAATTGAACATTTTACTTGTAGAGGTTAGAATCTTACGTACTTTTATCTTTTTATTGCGACATAAGCTTTAGATGCTTTTCCTATTCTTTGTTAGATGCTATTAATAAACGCGGAAGTAGGGTACACAATCCACATACAAACACAAGTTGCGGCGTGTATTGGAAAGGTCAAATTGTATGGAAGGCACCTTGTACATTGGTGTGTGTGTATTTTTTTTTTTATTTTTATTTTTAGAGAGAGAGAGAGAGAGAGAGAGAGAGAGAGAGAGAGAGCATGGTATACACTATTTATATTTTTTAGAATTAAACTAAGCTAGAAATGTAAAGTAACTAGGTATCGAACGAGAGATCCTGGATACCAACTATTAAGTCCTTTATCACTTGTATAATACGAAAAGCTTGGGAAAAAGAATTGCGAAAAAAAATCAGAAACCCTGACACACGCCCTTCGCCTAGCTTTCTCGAGGCCAAATTGATATCGCTAAGCCGTGCCCGTGTTGCTTCATCACGACCTACACCACCAATGCCACCGTGATTGAGAACACCGCCTCTCTTGTTGTTGTCTCCCCTAGTTTCCCCCAGTTCATACACGCACCCACACACCTAGGCAAGAGAAAGAAGTTTTTTTTTTAAAAAAAGTAAAAGGATACAGAGAAGAAGAAGAAGAGAAGGAGTAGTGGAAAAAAAAAATAGAGATAGAAAGGAAAAAAAATAGAGATAGAAATTGTGATCATTCTCGTTTCCTATATATATTATTCATAATGCATACCAACAGTAAGTATCACATGAAAATAATAACTATATATAATAGAAACACTGTAAAGATATACAATCATCACCATGCCAATCCTCAAAATAGTACAACATCTCTGACCACTTCAAACCTCAAAGTACTGTACAGGCTACTATATACACTGATAGGTGGTCCGGCTACATACACAAAAAGGGTAGGAGATGCTAACTATCCATAATCCTTTTATCTCGATCAGTCGTTGGTGCTGAAGACTCTGAAATAAAATATTAATAAAGGGGGTATGTGTAGCGCAGTGAACTTCTGCAAATTGCAGAGTTCTAGTGAGAGAATAGTTCTTAATACTATTATGAAGGTTTGGACTAATTTTGGCCGGCTTAGGAGTGTTTTTGAGGCATAATAAGCGCAAAAACGAACTTCGGTGATCAAATTTTGTAAAATTGCATTATTTGGGTTGAGTACCGGTACTGGACTTGAGATACCGGAACTCAGTTGAGTGACAAATTGGACAGCTCTCGGGTTCTGCGGAACAAAGTTGTGAGTACCAATACCAAGCCGAGTACCAGTACTACATCGGGTTGGTATCGAAACACAGTTAAAAACCAGAATTTCTAACATTCGGGTTATGCGGGATTGAGCTTCATGTACCGAAACTGACTGTCGAGTACCGGTACTCAAAATCGCATACCGGTACTCAATGTTGCAGAATCTGTTTCGTGCTGAATACAATTTTTGAGTTTTGGAGGGGCTTTCGGGGTATTATTACAACTAGTATAACACATCCCAGATCCCCCTCATTCTCTTTTGTTGGGCTGATGCAAGAAAGGAGAAAGGTGTGCTTTTCTTTCCTTAACTCCTGGATTTCTCCTCCTAACCTCTTTAATCTTAGGGTTTGATCTCTTTTCTTCCTCTCCTCTTTTAATGAAAGCACCTTCACCTTGGAAGGGGGCTCGGGATTGAAGAGAAGAGCTTGTTTGAAAATTGAACTCCAACCCTAGCATTATATAGCTTAGCTTGGAGCTTGATTTGAGGTTAATATTATTCTTATACTCTCTAATAGAGAGAATTGCAAAGGATTTTTGGTGGAAAATCTAGTTTTGTAGAAACTTGGATTTCTTTTGGGGTTTTCATTTGAGAGCCTTTTGGATGGAATTGATGACTGTAGAACACTCTTATAACTTGGATTTGAAGCTCCATTAGGTTTATTTAAGCCTTGGGTAAGTTTTACTTGGTCAAAGATAATTTTCACCTAATTTTTATTTGAGATTTGGTGAATTTCGTGGAAAGCTTTTTAGAAGGTCAATTTTTCTTAGCGTACTAGAAGTCTTGGAGACAACTTCGTTAGGAAAACAATCGAGTTTTCGAAGGTTATCCAGTGGGTTTGACCTCACCGAAATGGATAAACTCTCTCTATGTCTCCTATATTGTTATAAGAATTGTTTAATGCATATCTATGCAATTTATGACATGTTAGAATTTTTGGATGCATAACGCATATATGTTATATAGGAAAGTTGACATACTCTATGTAGCAGAGGTAATTTGACATACTCTATATAGTAGAGGATTATGATGATAACATTCATATTGTATCATATATTCTATTAGATTCCTCTTGTGCAAATATGGACATGCATGGTAGTGGTGAATAGTAATGACATATGGAACACTACATGGCTAGTGGAATTATTAGATGCAAATTACATAGTAATCATTATACTTGCTATAGACGAAAGTAAATATGACATATAGAATGTAATGATAAGATATAGAACTAAGTATGTTTCACTTAGTTTAGAAAAATGACTAGTGTGGACATTATGATATTGTACTCGACTTCTAAGTCGTTAGATGCATTTCTATATTTTAGACATGACAAATGAGTTTCCTACACAATTGAGTATATAAATGGCAAAGGTATATAATTGCTTGCATGATAGTTTTTATACTCCATGTAATGGAGGCTTAAGTGACAAGGCATATGCATAATACGAACTATAATCTTTTGGATATCTTGAAATTCATGAATTATGGCATTAGCAAGTTGTTCTTTTCATACTATAGTGGAAATAGTATAAACTCGTAACCCGTTAGGATCATAAATGAGATGTAAACCATTACATGCTTGAAACATGTTGAATATTTGTAGAGACATACCACCGAATTTATTGAAAATGAAACATGACATTTATGTTAGAATAGCCGACCATGAGTCGATGATTGAGATTTCATGTTATGGACTTGATGATTGAGTTATGTGACCTTCGGACACGATGCTTATGATCACGCTTGCTTGCTTTTGTGCTCATTCATATAAGCTTGTGAGGGTCGCTCCCTACAAGTCGGCACTCTGGAGATGGCCTTTGCCACAACATGCTCGCTCGTGCGGGATTAGGCGCCGAAGTGGTCTGCACAGGGCTCATTCCTAGTGGAGAAATGTTGACTACCACAGGGCAATTAGGCATGGCACCAGCTGGGACATTACCATGTATAAGTCCCTCGTTAATTGGGTAAAAGTTAAAAAAACTTAACATAGGACATCACAACTAGTTGATGCATATAAAGTAGATAGACATACTAGTGGGTTATTACTTGGTAACACTACTTGATGCATTCATAGTAGTTGGACTTTCATTTTAATCATTATTCTTATTGATAACCTTAGTGGTTAGCGCGGCGGCACTTGGGGGTGGCGGCAGTCGGCGAGGACATTCGCCGGAGCTCGGGGCGACGCCGGGGAAGGTGCAGGGAGGCAAAGCAGCCTCAGCCAAGGCTCCAATCCGAGAAAAGGAGAGGGGTGGAGAGAAAGATGGAGAGGAAGGCTGCGACTGCTGCTGGCCGCCGGGGCTCGGTCAGCGGCGGCCAGGGGTGGCGCAGCAAGGGCAGGGCAACCAAGGGAAGTGACTGGGGGTTTAGCTCGGGCTAGGGTTAGGGTTTTCTTAGTGCAAACCCTAAAAAAAGCATATATACAAGATGCAATATGCGAGTTAGCCCACCAAACCTCAGTATGTAGTACTGATCTCTCACAGCGCATGTACAACGCGCGAATACCCCTCCATGTGCGATCTTACGCAAAACGGTACATAAAATATCACGACTTTTGCGAAATTACCGTTTTGCCAACACCGACCTCTCCACGATCAACGCGCGATTTCTACAGATCCGTCCATTAGATTTGTGAACGGATTGAGCCAGTGCGATCAGCACGACGGAGACAACAAAGCCACGTTTTGGTTAGCCTCGATCGGTCACGGATTCGCGACGAAATCCAACCTTCTTCCAATAGGAGGAATAACACACAAATACATATAAACATGTATTTTCAGATTTTCTTGAAACTGTGCGTCAAACCCAAAATCCGTCAGCGCCAAAAGTTCCAAAATAGCTGAACCGTTCGAAACGAGCTATTGGACTGCTATGAACGGAGTCCGATACACACCAGAAGCCAACTTCATGCATTGGCCTCTCCGGAAAACCGAGTTACTATTCACTTTAAGTGAATACTGAAGATCCCGTAAAATCTCCGTTCTAACTCATTTTCTCCCGAAACTTGACGAGTGCTTTTGTAATTAAATTACACACAAAAACATCGTCAATAGAGAATCTAACTATACAGTCAAATTCTCAGTCCTTACAGTAAATGTCATAGAAGATTAGAATTTATAAATCAATGGTGAAATTAATTTCTTTTTGGTCAAATTTAGAGAAATTGAGATTTTTTTTCTACCGAGGATATGTTGGTAATTTACATGCAAATCATAAAACATGCAAAATGTAAACGTCATAGAAGAATAGAATTTATAAATCAATTGTGCAATTAATTTTTTTGGGTCAAATCAAGATAAATTGAGATTTTTTTTGAAAAAAAAAAGAACTTCAAAAAAGAATTTTAAAAATATGATTAGCGCTGCAGGAAGGAATAATACTGCTTCAAAATGAATATATTCAGAAAATTTTAAAAAAATTAAACTCAACTAATTATTAAATATTTCTGAAAATTAGTAAAGTTTAGATTTGCTTTTAGAAACAAAAATATTAGAATTTCTTCAATTAATGAAGAACTAAAAAATTGAATATGTGATATCTTCATCTTCTAGGCTTTCGAGAAACGAGGTCTGGAGAAGATGTATATTCTCCGACAAATGAAGAGATTCCTTCAAGAAATAAAGAACTAAGAGTTTCGATGAAGAGATACTTTTTCTAAGAAACGAAGAAATTTCACCAAAAAATGAAAAGGTTGCTCCTATAAACGAATAGGTTTAATAGAGGAGTGTGCATTTTGAATAATGCAATAACATTAATAAATATTAAATATTAGTAAATATTTATGAATTATTTTTTTAATTTCTCTATGTGTTTTTTATATATAAGAAGGTATTGTTGCCATCAATTAGGACTTGAATTCAAAGAGAAAAAGAACTTTTTGAGGGAGATATCTTGGATATTACGTGGATTTAAACCAAGTTGGTGATATTTATTTAATTGGTCTTCATACACTTAATGTGCGGTTAGTTTTAAAAAAATATTTTCTTTAAATTTTTCTTAATATGCATGCTTTGGTGAAAAATATTTTTTTAGTCATACTTATTTGTTGTAAGGACTGAGATTTTTACAGTGCAACTAAACTCTCTGTTGATGATGTTTATATGTGTAATTTAACTATATAAACACTCGTCAAGTTTCAGGAGAAAATGAGCTAAAACGGAGAAGTTACGCGATTATTAGTTTTCACTTAAGTGAATAGTAACTCCGGTTTTTCGGTGAAGCTACGGAGTAGAGTTGGTTTTCTACGCGTATCGGACTCCGTTCATAGCGATCCAATAGCTCGTTTCGACCGGTTCAGCTATTCTGGAACTACTGGCGCTGACGAATTTTGAGTTTGATGCACGGATTTCGAGAAAATCCAAAAACACATGTTTTATATGTATTTATGTGTTATTCCTTCTATTGGAAAGAAAGATTGGATTTTGTCGTGAATCCGTGGTCGATCGTGGTGAAACGAAATCGTAGCTTTGTTGTCTCCGAGGTGCTGATCG